>NW_015647960.1:984647-991371 GCF_001515625.1 Sinocyclocheilus rhinocerous
AAATTGAGATTTATGCATCATCTGAAAGCTGAATAAATAAGCTCTCCATTGATGTATGTTGTTTTGTTTGTTAGGATAGGACAATATTTGGCTGAGATACAACTATTTGAAAATCTGGAATCTGAGGGTGCAAAAAAAAAATCAAAATATTGAGAAAATCGCCTTTAAAGTTGTCCAAATTAAGTTCTTAGCAATGCATATTACTAATCAAAAATTAAGTTTTGATATATTTACGGTAGGAAATTTACAAAATATCTTCATGGAACATGATCTTTACCTAATATCCTAATGATTTTTTGGCATAAAAGAAAAATCAATAATTTTGACCCATACAATACTATGGCTATTGTTACAAATAGACCCCAGCGACTTAAGACTGGTTTTGTGCTCCAGGGTCACATATATCCTAACTACAAGACTAAAACTGAAACTAAAATAATAATAATAGAAAAAAATATCATTCAATATTCATTCAGGGAATGTGTGAACTTATTAAAGTCACAACTTTAATGCAATGCAAGTCACTTTGTAAAAAAATTAAAAAGTCACTTTGGTAAAATAAAAAAATAAAAAAATGTCCTTGATATAAAAACAGAATTAAAATTAACAAAGCCATTGAAGAAACTTGAAAATAGTAAAAAAAAAAGGCTAAACTAAAATAACCTTGCCAATGCATATCTGAAGGAATATCTGACAGATTATGCATTCAAAATTACATGACTCCTTCAAAATATTCAGCTGCATTTCAATGAGGATGAGATGGAAAGATTGCCCACAGTAAATTTTATTTGATTTTTTTGTCAGTATCTGAGGAGAGAAATTCATCCTGTGGTTTGCTCAAAAATGTTGAGGGTGTCCACAAATGATGAAAAGAGGCTGTGTTTGCTGTATGTGTCTAGCGCCTTCTAGTGGAGAAACACACAAAGTGAAACACTTATTGTGAGCAAGTTTACGTTATTTAGAGCATTTGAGGACACATGCATGATTCAGTAAGCATGCATTTATATTGCACAGTGGTGAAGCAGTTGAACTCCCAATAATATGCAAAGACAATTTAAAAATAACTTGCATTAAATGTGCTGCAAGCAATTTTGGGATAATACCATGCATAAAATGCTGATCTATCTGACAGATATCACTGAAATAGGTGTCTGGAGAAATCAAATCAGTCTCTGTGACAGCACTAGCCTAAGTAAACAGCAAAAAGAGTCTCATGAGTGGTCCGCCCAATCAGAAATACTCTTTGCCTCTGATTTAATTTGCAGTCTTCAATTGCAATTAAAAGAATAGTTCACCTAAAAATGAAAATTTGCTGAAAATGCACTCATTCTCAGGCCATCCAAGATGTAAAGGAGTTTGTTTCTTCATCAGAACAGATTTGGAGAAATGTAGCATTACATCACTTGCTCAGCAATGGATGCTCTGCAGTGAATGGGTGCCGTCAGAATGAGAGTCCAAACAGCTGATAAAAACATCACAATAATCCACAGATTAACCTCTTGAAGTGAAAAGCTACATGTTTGCAAAAAACAAATTCATCAAGATGTTTTTGACTTCAAACAAGCCCTCTATCCATAATATTGTTTACTCCAGTGAAAAAGAAATATGCACAGATCAAGCACTGTTTACAAACAAAAAGTGTCCAAAACAGTTCTAAACAAATATGTCGGTAGATTTTGATGTGAGAGAACAACAGGAGATGGATCTTTTTAACTGGAGGAAACAGTACTATGGATTATGGACTTATATTTTGGCCAGAAGTGACGGTTTAAAGTTAAAATGCCTTAATGATAGATTTGTTTCTTAAAAACATGCAGCTTTTCGCTTCACAAGACATTAACTGATGGACTGGAGTGCTGTGGATTATTTGTGGAATTATTTTTTTGCAAACATGTAGCTTTTCACTTCAAGAGGTTAAAGGGATAGTTCACCCAAAAATGAAAATATGATGTTTATCTGGATTACTGTGATGTTATTATCAGCTGTTTGGACTCTCATTCTGACGGCACCCATTCACTGCAGAGGATCCACTGGTGAGCAAGTGATGCAATGCTACATTTCTCCAAATCTGTTCTGATGAAGAAACAAACTCATCTACATCTTGAGTAAATATTCTACAAATTTTCATTTTTGGGTGAACGATTCCTTTAAGATGAATGAGAATGCTGATGGATAGCTTTCTCCTGGTATTATACAACTCCTTGTGTGGTTGAATATATAGGAAACCGTTCAAAAGTCACTAAGGAGGGAGTAGAAAAACAAACATCTAAAACTTATGCATCAGCCCCAAAAACGTGATCTAATCATCTAATAGCAGCAACCATCCACAGTGCTATACTGAACCTAAAATGGTCACAAATAAAATCAGTCCATTTTAATTAGTCAACTATTTTTCATCTTTACTCTGTTTATTGGTGCTATAATGACAAAAAAAACTCTGTCAAAGTTTGTTAAATATCATCAGAATCGTGCATGAACAACGTACAAATAAAATTAAACTTTCTGGAGGACAAACAAAGCTTTATGTCTGCAGAAAACAAATCAGTGCATGCCAACACCAAAACCTCATTGGAACGTGGGGTTTAACGGAGAGGGAATATGTACATCACATAGCAACCATTTCCACAGAACCACTGAATTCTGCCAGTAAATTTGGCAGCAGAATGTCAAAACATCTGTCTGTGATCAAATTCCCAAAAAAGACAAGGTTGATGCAACATGACTATGATATTTAACATTAACAGAGTGAGTTTCCATGTCTGAGAGGGCCAAGTCTAAGTCTGAGATCGAAACAAGCAAAGCTAAATCTATACAAACCATTTGGTTTAAAGGAATCATCTTTACTTGAACATTACAGTGTAACATCTGTATATGATTCTCCCTCAACATTAACTTGAATGTCTATCACATATTTATGTTCACGGAATCCTTTGACATTCTGATCAAGCAAGCACTCGTTTTTGTTCTTTAAAAAAAAAAATGAAAAGCCAACTTTTGCAATTATGTTCTCATAGAAAGTTCATTAGCTCGATTTTCAACTATTTGTTCAAACTTTAAATGCAAATTGTCATAAACAATCAGCGGTCCGTTTGAAAACCTCACAGCTGATTAAAGTTACCGCTGACTCGCTCTCGCCTCAAATACTAATGAGGCGTCTGTACGCGCATCAATGTTCCCTGCAGAGAAATATTAAAAGAGAATGCATTCAGCACTACACTGTTGTGTAGCACTGTATGTTTTTCCTTGAAGTCCACTTAAAATGCACCTTGCACTAAAAACAATTAAATAGTCATAATTTACATTTACCCTTGTGTGTTTTTGCTACCTTGTCTCACGAGCATCGCTGTGAATTCTTGACATTGCAAGAAAGTATTACGATTATTCAGCAAAAATGCATTAAAATGATCAAAAGTGACAGTGAAGACTTTTATGTTACAACAGATTTCCATTTAAAATAAATCCTTTTGAACTTTCTATTCATCAAAGAACCCTGAATAAAAATGCATCATGGTTTCCACAACAATATGAAGCAGCACGACTATTTTGAACACTGATAATAATAAAAAAAGTGTTTCTTAAACAGCAAATCAGCATATTAGAATGATTTCTGAAGGATCATGTGACACTGAAGACTGGAGTAATGATGCTGAAAATTCAGCTTTGATCACAGGAATAATTTATATTTTATAATATATTCAAATAGAAAACATCTATTTGAAATTGTAATATTTCACAATATCCCATTTTTTACTGTATTTTTGATCAAATAAATGCAGCTTTGGAGAGCGAAAGAGACTCCTTTTAAAATAAGATGATTTTTTTTTTATTATAAAGAATCTACAACATATTATTATATAAAGTGAGTATAAAGTGACGTGACATGTGGCCAAGTATGGTGACCCATACTCGGAATTAGTGCTCTGCATTTATCCCATCCAAAGTGCACACACACAGCAGTGAACACACACCCGGAGCAGTGGGCAGCCATTTTTTGCTGCGGCGCCCGGGGAGGAGTTGGGGGCTCAAGGGCACCTCAGTCGTGGTATTGAAGGTGGGAGAGAGCGCTGTACAGTCCCCCCCCCCCCCTACAATCCCTGCCGGTACGAGACTCGAACCCGCAACCTTTGGGTTACGAGTCCGACTCTCTAACCATTAGGCCACGACTTCCCCTATAGTATATATAGTATAGTAGTTGTATTGTCATTCCGCTTTTAATTCAATATATCATCATATAATAAGTCATTTTCATTTTAATTCAATTAACTTTGCAAGTTCAAGTCCCAATATGACAAAACACATGTTGTAAGCACCAAAAATATGAATTGCCAGGAATTCAACCAGACTGAGATGGAAATGTGTTGGCTCAGCTCTTCCAAACTGCTGAGTCTGACTCCATGACTAAAGCTAAGCCTGACATTTATCTTATCCATCGCCCAGCCGTAAGAACTTGTGCTGCGGACAATGTTGCGCTGCGATTCTGAAGCGAGAGAAGCCCGATAATTCCCTGTTCCCCAGTGATCCACCAGTATTGAGTGTCTGTCTCTCACCTGTCATTGAGTTCTCAGATGTGCTCAGCTGTTCCCTCAGTTTGTCCACGTCATCCGGATGGACCTGCTCAAAGAGCGTGCTGCCAAACCACTCGGACTGCAGCTGGTTCAGAACGGGAGTGACAGAATCGGACACGTAGATAACGCGACCCGTCTCGGCCGCCACCACGAACAGGAAGCCGTCAGCCGCCTCCAGAATCAAGTGCTTCAGTTCCTGTGACAGTTTCAAATGATGCTTAAAGGACTTTCAAAAGTTTTTTTTTTTTACACATTTTGCATATGTTTAGGTATGGAATATCGTACATATAGCATACAAATATAGTATATTTGGGGTATTTTAATAGCAATATTAACCCTGTAAAGCCTGGCATAAGAAATAATAGTCTGAAAAATCATGTGTTTTTTGTTAAGTATAATATTTGATGCATCAGGATTTTATGGCTCATATAGTATGATATAGAGAGAATATGAAGCTCATATTTGAGGAGGAACAAACACCTAATTGTATTCATAAATGAGCAAAAATATGCGATTTGGTGCAGCTGTTGATATTCATATGGCCAAAAAATAAGATATGATTCTATGAGCAAAAATATGCGATTTGGTGCAGCTGTTGATATTCATATGGCCAAAAAATAAGATATGATTCTGATAGCTTGTAATGTAAATCAATGAGATCTTTATAACAGTATAACAGACTACTTGCATAAAATGCATATAAATATCAATTGTCTTAGCAAGGTAATATTTAAATGCTTAGTTGTATGAACAAAGCTCTGTAGTTTCAGAACATATAATGCAATGCAATATACAAATTAAATTAAATTAAAAAAGTATAAACTATCAATCAGAAAACAGAAGGCATCTAGTAGATTGTGAACAACAGGTTTTTCAAGTTTTGATAATGTTGATCATTTAGAGGCCTCCGAAAATGTGCATATGTGACCCTGGACCACAAAACCTGTCATAAGGGTGAATTTTTTGAAATTGAGATTTATACATCATCTGAAGGCTTAATAAATATGCTTTCCATTGATGTATGGTTTGTTAGGATAGGACAATATTTGGTCGAGATACAACTATTTGAAAATCTGGAATCTGAGGGTGCAAAAAAATCTAAATATTGAGAAAATCACCTTTAAAGTTGTCCAAATGAAGTTCTTGGCAATGCATATTACTAATCAAAAATTACGTTTTGATATATTTACAGTAGGAAATTTACAAAATATCTTCATGGAACATGATCTTTACTTAATATCCTAATGATTTTTAGCATAAAAGAAAAATCTATAATTTTGACCCATACAATGTATTTTTGGCTATTGCTACAAATATACCCCAGCGACTTAAGACTGCTTTTGTGCTCCAGGGTCACATATCAAGTATGATACAGTAGGCTTTATAGGGTGAATAAATGCCAATGTATGATTTTAAGGCCATTTTTGTCCTTTGTTGTTTTGTCGAATGTTTCAGGCGAGTGATTTCTCACCTGTTCAGTCAGGAAGGAGGGTTTGTAAGCGCCGTCAGTTGACTTGTTCCCCGTTCCCCTCATGGACTTCATGTGTGAGACGGCCATGCGCAGGATAGTGAGCTTGTCTGGTTTCCTCGCTAGCGCGCTGCAGGTGGGCACCATGTCCGACAGCTCTGTGATGTACAGGGTCATCTTATTACGCCGGCGACGCTCAATCTCACTGTGGTTCTCTCTGGATGGAGAGAGGAATATTGCATTATCATTAGCATGTAATGAGAGTCGCACAGCACTTTTACTACTACAGGACCACGGGTAGTGGATAATTACCATTAAAGATATCAAAACTTTACAATTTCGTTTTGTTAAATTATATTAAAATAATAATAATTTATTGTATATTATTTTATAATGCATAATATAATAATTATTATTTAAGTTATTATTGTTTTAATATATGTAATATTAGTATATGGGTCAAAGGCGAAAAAGGGTTTAAGCATAAAAACAATACTGCTTTAAATTGTTGTTTTTCCAAAAAAATTTAAAAGTTTTCTGTTTCATGTAATTGTATTTTTGTTTTTCTGAGCAAAAAAATAAATATCATACATTTTCCCGATTTACAGAAGACACCCACTAAAATGTCCTTCAGTGTAACAATCTTGTCAGGCATATTTACAACAAAAATCAATTTATGACATATTAAAAA
>NW_015647960.1:991459-996854 GCF_001515625.1 Sinocyclocheilus rhinocerous
CTGAATTTTTACATAAATATAAGTGTTACGCTGAATGACAATGGAACATTATTTCAACCCAATTTTGACATTTTATTCTCCAAAAACTTATTTGAAACCTTAAAAGTAGACACTTTACTTGCATTTAATGTGCTTTCTATGGACATAAAATCACTTTTGTAAATTTCTTTTGATGCGGACATCTTAATGTCTTTGACCCACATCCATATATATATATATATATACGCACAGGTCCTTGAACAACTCTGGTTTTTATTTTATACAGTGTAAAAAAAATAAAATAAAAAAAAATTGTGTGTACGCATTTTTGAGATCCTTCTTTCATTTGTATTATTGCAATTGTGAAATCTCAATAATTGACACCTACCTATGTCTGCCCTCACATACTTATACGTATTCGATGTTGACCTTGATTGATAAATACATAATTATGAATTACTGCAAAGGAGGCATTCAGGACTTTCATTATACAGAAATAAGTTTATGTGGCTCATGCATCCTTGGACTGATCTACTGCAACACTTCTTCTTCAACTGAAACATTCAGTTAAAAAAAGTGCCAGTGAGGATGATAATTTAAGACTTTATTACTTCATATCTGTGATTTAGCGGAGTCTCCGGTGATAAACGGAACGCTGATAGATGAGTATCTTTTAAGCAGAAAATGCTAAACGATAAATCTTCGGAGGCCAGGCTGCTGTATTAGTCCACGGAGCACAATGGTTCAAAGCAACGCGACAATTTCAGATAAGAGTGTCAGCTGAGGATAATTAAACACCCATCTAAAATTAGATCTAGATAGAGTCGCTCGTGTGAGGCCAGGGTGAGAGAATGAGGTCGGTCCTGACCATAGCGGCGACAGGGGCCTGATTTCTAGCTATCCTGAGGGAACCTCCCCAAGACAGCCCTACCTGGCATATCGCTCCTTATCACCGGGAATCTGATCATCGTCATACCTGACGGGAGAGAGAAGAGATCAAAATAAGATAAATCAGCCTGAAAATGTCAGTTACATCACTTTTAGGTCTTATGATTGCAGCTCAAATGAAGTGATCATGAGCCACGTTTATTATGTTGCATGGTTTGGATTACAGATAGTGTGTGAATATGGTAATATAATAATGGACTGAGAGCACTGGATAATGAAAAACAACAAAAAAAAGACAAACTAAACAATCTGAGGGGTCTGTATCCCAGGATATAAACTCACTTTGGGCAAAACCGCTTCAAAAAAGTGCCTCCAAGAAATATTTGGACACTTCAGTTGGGTTTTACTGTAGTATCACTGAGTAGGGATGTAACGATTAACCGCGAGCCGGTTGAAAATCGATTCAAATATGTGACGATTCAAATCAGTTGAGATGCTAAACAAATCGCGATTCATTTAGGGGTAGGAGTTTATATGAATGCATGTCTGAGGGGAACTTACTGTCTTTAGAAAAGTTTAGATGGTATTTTTTCTTTTCATCTTGCATCTAGTTCATATGTGCAGCGCTTCTTTGTTTACAGCGGAAACGCTTTAAGCGCCACCTGCTGGCAGACAAAAAATCTTTGTAATTATGACACATTTGCCTGCTTGTCTTTTACATTTTTGACAACAGACATAAAAAGCCAGTACATCAATATATATGGCTATCGTATAATGTTTAGCAGGCAAGTTCATTAACAAATTAAAATGATCTCATCGTTTAATCACCCTCATGTTGTTCCAAGCCCATATGCGGTTGTTTATTTTTTATGAGATTTGATGATATTTTAAAGCTTTTGGTCACTGACGATTTCAGTCATAAAGTCCTACAAATATAGTGGATTGTTCTGGACTGTTTAGAAGAAAGCAATGCTTTATCTTTGGAGCATAAACTATCATTGTGTACATTGTAAAAATTATTGTTTTGAAGCTGTAAATAAAACAAAGATTATTGAAGTACATTTGACGGGAAAATACTATTTCAGTCTTTCAAGTTTTCAATTCCATGTTTAATTCAATGCCATTTCTTTGTAATTGGTTATGAAGTCTACTAGCAATTTCTGGGTGAAAATTGTTTCAAAAGTAAATCCTACACATTTTCTATATATATATATATATATATATATAGTAATGCACTGTCCTGTCGTAATAATAAGCAAACTTTTTAAATAAAAAATAGGAAAAATATTCAAAAGTACATGTAGCTCAGTAATGTCAGTGCTTGAGATCCATGAGAATTGTGCATCAATAAATTAAATTATGTTTTTTTTATTTCCTTTCATTAACACCGAACACCTTTTCAGCAAAACAAATAATAGTTTTACATAATAAGAGACAATGAAAACAAATGAGTTCTTCTTCATAATGGGCGCTGAGAGACAGTCATATCATTTCAGCAGCTCATTACAGCTGCATTCAACTACAAACACTCCTGATTCACGATGTTTCCTGCTGCATGCATTTACATTTACATTTAGTCATTTAGCAGACGCTTTTATCCAAAGCAACTTACAAATGAGGTCAATGGAAGCCATCAAAATAAACAAAAGAGCAATGATATGCTGCTATAACGATAAGATATATGATAAGTGCTATAACAAGTCTCAGTTAGCTTAACGCAGTACATGTAGCAAGGGTTTTTTAAATAATATAATAAATAAAAAGAAAACAGATAGAATAGAAAAAGAATAGAGCAAGCTAGTGTTAGAGGTCTTTTTGCTTTTGTTAATTGTATAATAAATGAAAAGAAAACAGATAGAATACAAAAAGATTAGAAAGCAAGTGTTTGTTGTTGTTTTTTTTTTTAAAGAAAACAAGCAGCAAATGAATAGAGTGCAAGTCTAAAAGGGACAAGAGTGTTTTTAAGAATAGAATTAGAATAGAGAGTGCTAGAGTTAGAGGGTCAAATAAAGATGGAAGAGATGTGTTTTTAGCCGATTCTTGAAGATGCATGCATCACATAACCTTCAATAGACTAACAAACATGTATAAATTACACATGTGATGCAATAAGAAATTATGTAGAAAGAAATTATAAACATAGAAAAGAAAAAAATATGCATGTATATAAAGTAGTTTCATTCTTTAAAGGTAATTTCTGAATTGTATTGATTAATGGGCTATTAAAGAAAGAACAAAAAGGGCCAAAACCTGTGCAGTTGTACCCAATTCCACTTAAACAGCTAAGCAAATCAGATGAAAATGGGTAATTCTGACTTTTTTTATTTATATTTTTTCATTTGCAAGACACCATTTTGAACTGTAAAGTGTGATCTTGAACAGAGCATCTATAATTATTAGGGATGCACCGATACCACTTTTTCCAGTACTCGCCCGATACCGATACTTTTATTTTTGGTACTTGCCGATACAGAGTACCGATACCAATATTTTTATTAATATGCTGTTTAGCATACTAACTCACCCCGTTGATCTCCGCTTGCCTCCTCGCCCTGGCATGGCGCCCGCCATCCTGACCTGACCCGCGCCCACCACAGCGCCTGGCATGACTACTGGTCCCGGCAGATCCGTGCCCATTTCTGAAAGAGCGAAACATCTTCACCATCAACCTCAGAATCACTGACTTCACATTCATACAGCTGGCGTATCAATGCTAGATGACTTTTATCCCACATATAAAATAACAAACATTAATTCATTTCAAATAAATAGTAAATATACCATCATGTCAAACATGGGTTCGCTTTATGAACTCACCATCAAGTCGACAAAACTTTGATGACAAAGTCGGGCTGCAGTATAATCAAAGCACTAACATGCACATCACAGTACAATTTTTTAATGTTTATGAATGAAGTCTCTCATGCTCACAAAGGCTGCATTTATCATGATAAAAATACAGCAAAAACAGAATTATTGTGAAATATTATTAAAATTTCAAATAACTGTACTCTATTTGAATATATTTTAAAATGTAATTTATTCCTGTGATGCAAAGTTGAATTTTCAGCATCATTACTCCAGTCTTCAGTGTCACATGATCCTTCAGAAATCATTCTGATATGCTGATTTCTTATTATTATCAGTGTCGTTTCATAAATATCAATTCTGAGCTAAAAAGAAAATGTAGTATTTGTGCGTTGCTGGTCACAAAGCAAGACACAAATACACCACAAAAACACTTCACTAATTAAACACAGCATCAGTATATGCAACACACACACACACACACACCAGCTCAGACTAACATCGCCAACAGCAGCAGGCTGAGAAAATGAACACACTCTGACATGTTCAGCCTGATGATCGCAGAATCATATTAATATTTGATAAAGTCTGCCTTCCACTTCTCCCGTACTCCGGAGCACAGCAGACCCTTTCGCTGAGTTTTCATTATTCATTTATGAGGTTTACAAACTTACACCTTATATTTCAAACCTCAGTTCATAAGAAGGTACAAGAGAAACTTGAATCCATTTAAGGAAATTCCAAAATAAAGTGCCCCGATTATGCAATTTCCAATATTGCCTTTTATGCAGTGTGTAATGTGTAATATGTGTAATAGCTGTATGTGAATGTAAACAATCTGCAAAGCTGAAAGTGCACAATAAATAAAGTTGTCTCCCAAAAGAAACAATCGACTCTAAACAGCTAAAACGAGTCGTTAGTAATTCGAATCCCACTTCCGTGACGGCTACACATCACGCGGTAACACATTTGCATAATTCTATGTTCTACGTTAGCTGATCGCGAACATCTTGACCCCGCCCACAAACACGTCATTCTACTGACGACTGTTTCTCTAATCTCGTGAAGTTCAACACGGGATTCACAAATGCTCACTCTTGAAAGATGAGCTCAATACCCAGTTTATTTGGACCAGCTGGCTCCACTGAATCACAACCTGTATGTATGATAAATAATAGATGTTCATATTTTACATTGAGCGTTCAAAAATACGTAACTATGGCAACGGGCGTATCATTTCTGACACACGCTGTATGCGGTCAGAGATTGTCTTACTATAGGGAGATACGAGGGTCTGTATTACTTACTATCGGAGAAAGCGTAACGGTCAACTTGGATCACGTGTGCAATAACCAATCACATTACAGCCTTGACGTCATTGAATTTCAGTCCGAGTTGTGCGACACTCAATCGCCGTTTACGGATACCATAGGATTGAATGAGAAATGCTGTAAGCTGTATCCCACCTGTCAAAATGTCAGTGACTTCTCTTATAAAACGGCATTTTTTTTTTGGTGTAAACTGTAAAAATAGTTCAATCCAAAAGTATTGTTTAGTGTAAAACATGTTGAAGATTAGCCGATAGGTTGTTGATTCATTAAATGATAAGCTGTTTCCTCTAAAAAGCAGTTTATTCAGCGTAGTGAAGCCTCTCCTCAGTTGACATCCATTGAAAAAAAACAAAAAAAAAACAGCCTCTGGTCTCCTTTCCCATGTACTG
>NW_015647960.1:997225-998318 GCF_001515625.1 Sinocyclocheilus rhinocerous
GGAGAAAGCGTAACGGTCAACTTGGATCACGTGTGCAATAACCAATCACATTACAGCCTTGACGTCATTGAATTTCAGTCCGAGTTGTGCGACACTCAATCGCCGTTTACGGATACCATAGGATTGAATGAGAAATGCTGTAAGCTGTATCCCACCTGTCAAAATGTCAGTGACTTCTCTTATAAAACGGCATTTTTTTTTTGGTGTAAACTGTAAAAATAGTTCAATCCAAAAGTATTGTTTAGTGTAAAACATGTTGAAGATTAGCCGATAGGTTGTTGATTCATTAAATGATAAGCTGTTTCCTCTAAAAAGCTGTTTATTCAGCGTAGTGAAGCCTCTCCTCCGTTGACATCCATTAAAAAAAAATTACCTCTGGTCTCCTTTCCCATGTACTGGCAAACCGGAAGCGTTAGCATTAGCCATTACGCTTTTTTGTCTAAAGGTTGCAGGCTTGCCTTCTGGTGGCTTTGATGCGGTAGACCAATCACAACAGACTAGGCCATCTGACCAATCAGAGCAGAGCAGGCTCACAGAAAGGAGGGGTTTAGAGAGACCGAATCTTAGAACTGCTTTGAATGAATCGTTTGAGAATCGATGGAAAATGAGGTGATGTAAAATACATATCTTGCATGCATGTAAACCTATTATAGGAGACTCAAACCAATACTAGTAACCTTAAAAATTGCATAATAGGGGCGGGCACCTTAAGACTGCTAAAAGTTTTATGATTACGCAAACCAGTGTTATTTTAGTATAATTGAAATATAATTACAGTTTTGGTTAATATTTTAAATTTGATTTTATTTTTATATTTTCTGTTTTACATTAAGGTAAAGTTTTAGTAATTCTGTTTGCAACCCTCTACGCACACCTTGGCAATATAATCGCCATTAGCTAGTAAATTTTTTTGTTTACTCGCCAGACGGATATACTATTTTACACACACACACACACACACACACACGCGTTTACTTAGCTATCTAAATGGGGACATTACATAGACTTCGATTGTTTTTATATACAGATAGTTATACACTTTTTAACCTAAACCCACCCCTACTCCTCACAGAAAACTTTCTGCATTTTTTTT
>NW_015647960.1:998750-1013409 GCF_001515625.1 Sinocyclocheilus rhinocerous
ACACACACACACACACACACACACACACACACACATGATTCCACCCAATCAGCTTGTCTTTGTAAAATGGAACAGCTTCTTAAATAACTGAATGTGCACTCTTAACTTCAGCCAAGCAAGCATTATATTATGATAATTAAGCACTATTTAATGCTAGAACTAGTGATTAGAACTAAAACTTGGTAACCATGAATGAATGCATATTTGTCATTTTAACTGAACGTAGGACTGGTGGTGGTGTTTAGATATTGTTGGTCATAGGTAATAGTAATTATTATTAAAAGATACTACTCCCAATGTAGAGGGTTGGTTTGCATATATTTTTTATTAATTGTCATTTATTAGTTCTAGTTATTTTAGTACTCCAAGTTAAACTACACAAAAAAGAGAAATGCTGCCATATTTTTTTAGTTTTGTTGTTCACAATCTACTTCGTACCTTCTGTCATTTGACATACTTTTTTCAGCAAGTAAAAGGCCTTTTAGTATTATTGTAAAAATGTTTTTTGCTGTGAAATCTTTAAATACAAGAATAGCGTTCATACTAAGTAATATTTCAAGATGAACACTTACTGGACTGAAGCAGGTTATTATTATCATTTTTTTTTTAGAAAAATCATGTTAAAATGCAAGTATCAAATATGATCATCAGGCTTGAGGAAGGTTTATTTGTTCATCTCTCAATCACCACTGTATTGCACTGCATTATATATTTTGAAATTGCAGCGCTTTGATCATAAATCTAAGCATTTAAATACCATCTTACTAAGACATATTATTAGGTGATATATTTATATAATTTTACATAACTATTCTGTTATACTGTTATGAAGATCTCACTGATTTACATTACAAGCTATCAGAATTTTTCATCTTTTTGACCATATTATCAGCAACTGCCCCCAACTGTACATTTTTGTTTAGTTTGTGCCTCTGAATAAAATTGAGGTTTTAAATATGAGCTCCAAATTCTCACTATATCATACTATTTGAGCCATAAAAGCCTGATACATCAAATATGATACTCAACAAAAACACTTATAGAAACTTTAAGTATTGTTTTTGTTTGTTTGTTTTTTGTCTAAAGATTCAGCAAACTGCTCCACTTTGAATTACTAATTCATACGTCAGGCTGTACAGAGTTACAATGTTTTTTAGAGCTGGTGAGTGAACATTCTTCAAAATATCTTCACTTCAGACGCCTTACAGCTCTGCAGAACGTTCTGAAGCTCCCTCATCTGCTGTCGTTCTCTGTCAGAAAGCCCTCAGGTCAAACTCATTAATCAGTCTCGTGGGATGGAGTGAAGGCTGGCAGACAGATAGGACCCTGCTGTCTCCCATTTTAAATCACGACTCAACAGCTCACACGCTCCGCTCTCTCTCTTTTCTCTCCTCCGGATCATTCTAATGACCAGAGGCCCGTTTCCCTTTCAGATCCGCCCCAAAACAAAACATCTACACAGCACTTGGTAACGGGCCCTGTCCCACAGGGTCCCATGTAATGTTTGAGCTCTTTATAAATGTGGACAGCACATCTCATTTTGTGTTTTGTGTGAGAAATGCACTCCATCGAGACAGAAACAGGCCAAATGAGCAAATTCTTCAATCAAAGCATAAAAAGAAACCTTCCCAGAAAACCATGCTGTCTTGGACCGCAGCCCATGAGATTTCTGGTGGATAAACGTAGATAAATTGATTCTTTGGAGGAATGATTCAGATCTGGATTATCAGGACTTGAGATTCAAAGGATTGTGGGTATGCGGCAGAAGCTCAGTCGATTTTGGTGTTTTAATGGCCAATGATAGAATGCAGGGTTACTGAAATAATGTATACAGACTGCTGATCAAAAGTTTGGATTTTGGTTGTAAATTTTTGGAACATTCTGGAGACTTACTCTCTCCAACCATTCCAAAAAAAAACATAGTGATTCATTGCAAATCATATAAAAGTTTCAAAATTTCAAAAATTTCACTGAGGTTTTGTAGCCCTGTATTAGGCCTGGGCGATAAAACGGTATCGATATTTATCGACGATACACCCTCTTCGATAACGATAGAAAATGTTTTCGATATAGCGCACAATATAAGCACGTGCTATGAGTGACGCAGACAGCACACACAAACACGAACACATGCTGAAATGAGTGCTGTGCCTGCCTGTGATTAGGGCTGTCAAAAAAATTTCGAATTTCGAATATTCGTCAAGACGCGCAGCTGCTGCGTTATTCATTCAAAATATTAGAGAATTATAGTAGTTCAATGAGTAGAAGATCTTGATTAGGTTAAAACCGAAACCAAGCCATTCACACAGAACGCATATTCAGCATATTTTTTAGACGGACAAATACGACTGCTGCACTCGCGTCTCACACAAGAGATGTATAGAAAGCCATGCAAAGTTAAAACAGTTTAAACTTTTAGAAAACACGTCACGAATTTGTGGAGGTTTATTCCGTTTCACTGCGTCTCGTATGTTTTTAAAGGCAATCTGTGTAATGGGCGATTCGGCTCTTTGTATTAAGCAATGCAGAAATACATGATGCTGTTTTGTTCGTAATTGCTTATGCAATTTACGAAATTATGTTTGATTTATATAAGTTAATTTAGACGTAATGCACGTTTTTCTTTTTATAGACAGTTATTTCTTTTGCGTTGGGCCATTCCAAATAGGGCTGCACGATTAATCGAATGCGATTGTCATGCGCATTTTGATAGTAATGCCGGTTCTGTAATCAGCAGGAAATCATCATCACGTGCTTTCAGATGGAGCAGAATTTACTACACAGAGCCGTAGGTCGAATAGCGATCTCGATTCCATTTCGATTTATCGTGCAGCCCTAATTCCAAACACAAGAATTACCAAAAACAAAGAAAATAACCCATTTAGCACTGAAGCATTTAGTTCCTATATTCTCCAGCAGCACTTAAAAGAGAGTGAAAGGATTGAAGCAGTATAATCTCAGGGTGCCGATGAGGTCGAAGCGACACTTGGCACATTTCCATGCAGAAAAGAGTTTCTCAATTGAGTGCTTCAGAGCGGGAACGGTTCAGAAACTAAAGTTTAAAGAAAGAAACTACAAACTATTGAATTAACATCTTTTTTCTGATAGCACGCACATGTGAACAATGACTCTTCTGTTCTGCTCTTTTGTTATGCAGCCAAAGAAAGTTCACGCTGCCAAGTGTTCTAGATATTTCAGACATGATGGTCAACAGAAAAATCGAAAGCATGCTTCAGTAATGCACGTGTAGTTGTCCTCAGTGACTTTTTTGGCCTTATTCTCATTTCAAGAGCTTACAGAGAACGACGAATCAGCACAATGCTGTATTTCTTGACAGAAGTCCGAACACTTGCAATGTGCAAATGTTTCATGTAAGGATGGACTCAGTATGCACAACAGAAAAAAAATAAAGAATTAATTCTCAAAGAGTTCAACAAATTGAAAACATATTGTAACTTTCAGAACACAAAACCAAAAAGAGTATTTACTGAAACTAACCAAAGACTAGGCCTGTCGCAATAATCAATATATCGACTTATCACGCAATATATGTACATGACCTCAGTCATTTTTGGTGACGCAATATATCGCCCATTATATTTACTTAAAAATTTATGTCACCGTGTTTTGTACATTCCACTTGCGCCTGTGTCTTTTGCAGCTTCTCGTACATAACGTGGTGTAGTCATGAGGTGCTAGTTCAAATTTAGTGTGTAGGCCTTCTTGCATTATTATGCTGTTACATTATGATTATATATTCAGTGGCATAAAATGGTCTTTAAAATGACAATAATATCGCTTATCGCAATTATTTCTGGGGCAATATATCGCACAACAAAAAGTTGTTATCGTGACAGGCCTACCAAAGACTCGTTCTGAATGCAACTTTCTGATTTCAGGTAAACCAACAACTTATATCAATGTCTACTAGGTGATTAGAAACTTGGTTCACACACATAATGAAGAGGAAACATGAGCGATATACATTTCAGCACAGATTGGTTTATGAATTTGTCACAATATGACACAGCTTAACAGAGAGGCTGTTTTTGAAGGATAGAGCTGTTAAAAACTATATTGATAGCTGAAGCGCATGAAAATGCAAGTAAAAGTGCAGGGAAATGTTGCTATGTTACAGCAGAGGGTCATTTACATAAAACATCCCACTTAATTATACTGATATAAATGTGTGTCCAATTATTTAATAGAAATCTCAATCAAAGCTCTCAGTTTGTATGTCTATTTAAAAGGTCCAAAATCCCTTCAGGAAACAAAATCAAAATGTATGGATTTGCTGTATGATTTCGGAGACAAACTGCAATGTTATGGACCATGTCCATATGCATGAGCATCAGTGTTATTTTAGTGTTATTAATATACTTTTTATTAATATTTTTATTTTTAATTAACTTTTCACTTTCATTATTATTTTCAGCTTTGATTTTAGTTTTAGTTTAAGTTTTAGTAATTTCGATATGTGCTTTTATTCATTTGTACAAGTTGGAAATACTTTTATTTCAGTTTTAGTTTGTCATTTTAGTACTTCAACGTGCCAATGCAATATTTCTTACTTTTCTTTCTACTTTTATCTAATATTTATATTTTATTTATTTCAGCTTTTTTCAATGACCAAAATTTTGAATAGTTTTAGTTTAAATATATGTGCATTTAACCAAAAGTCCCGATTATTCATAGAAAATAAATAGCGTCACATTGTGAGACACGGGTCAAAAACATAAGACTCAAAAAAGTGAATGTTAATGTTATAAAAAAATTAAAAAATTAATGTTATAAAACAGATAGTTCTGACTTTAAAATATTATAGTCAATAAACGCACAATTGTGAAACATATCAGTTGAATATGGTATAAACAGTAAAGCAAATTTCACACACTTATATTGTCACACAGTATATATATCATCATATATCAATCTCAGCCTTACTCAAAGCCCATGCAGAAATGAAAATAAGTAAATAAAGTCAATCCTACAGCATTTGCTAGCTCATGCATCAGACACCATATGCACACAATTCCTTCTTAACAATGCTACACTTCTGGTCAGTCCTGTTATCCATCACTCCTTTCAACAGAAAGGCTTCCTTCACAAACACAAGAGGTCGGCAAACAGTCCGAACTGTTGCTAATCAACTGTGCCTGTAATCCCCATTCACAAACGCCTACTGCTATTTGTACGAAACGCGTTCTTATCGCGGCCGCGCTGCAACCGGGCATTGTGGGCATAACGGGAAAAGTACAGATGGCCTTTAGATTTGTTAAGCAATTGAAATAAAAACTAGCTGACTTTAAAACAAAGTGCCCTTCAGTTCAACTACAGTCATGTGACTCCACCCCAGAATGCTCTTGTGCATTTTAAAGCGTGCTTGGCAGCTCGGCATGTCAACCAGGTGCTAATAACGCTCACATTCTTTATTCATTTCGACTCATTTGCATTTACAATGAGGTGCTGGGGAAGGAATTGCCGCTGGGGGGAAAAGAGTGTTCGTGGAAGCAATGGAGTCATGGAGCGTAATTTACTTTAGCAAGTGACTGAATAAACTGAGCAGCAGTAGGTTTCTGTGACATGTTTCCTCTGAAAAATCACTAACCAAGTCTGAGTGAAGTCTGTTGCATAAAATTGATCAGATGTATGTTTTTTTTTTAAACATAGTATCAGTTTTATCAGGCCAATAGTATTGTGCTTTACTGTATGTAAAAATAGCTGATGCATGAATTTCTAAGGCCATGATTAAAACTTTGCCAAAAACCTGTTGCACACAATCTACTACATGCCTTCTGTCGTCTGATTGATAGTTCATACTTTTTCAGCAAGTAAAAGGCCTTTTAGTATAAGTGTCTTTTTGCTGTGAAATGTTTACTGATCTTTATCAAATTAACTTTTATATTTTTTTAGCAAGTTTCAAAATGAACACTTACTGGACTCAAGCAACTTAGGTTTACTTGATTACCAATACATAACTTTTTAGAAAATGTTAGAAATGAGAGAAGGAAATATGATCATCAGGCTTTTGAGGAAGGTTTACTTGTTCGTCTCTCAATCATCATTGTATTGCATTGCATTATATGTTCTGAAACTACAGAGCTTTGATCATTAAATAGAAGCATTTGAATATCATCTTACTAAGTCATATTTCTGGGAGATATAGAGTTATGCACATAGTCTGTTTTCTATAAAGACCTCATTGGTTTACATTACAAGCTATCAGAATCTCATCTTACTTTTTGGCCATATAAATTACAACTGCACCAAATTGCATATTTTTGCTCAGTTTGGGCCTCTGAATAAAACTGATGCATTAAATAAAAAAATAGTCAGAACAAAACTAATATATTTTATTTTTTGGGCTTTACAGAGTTATAGTTGTTTGATGCCTGATGTAAAGCATGACTTTGACTTCTATTTACATTCCATTTTCATAAGTTTGACCTTCTACATCCTTTTTGGTTGTTATTCAGAGGTGATAAATATCGAAGCACTAGAACATTCTGTGATGACTAAAATAGACCACAGATGCCCACATAATCGTGACTCTGGAGGCAGAACAGCATTAAAACCTAAAACAGCAACAAGTCCACTGCCTTTCTCTTATTCAGTGACTAAAACCTTCACACATTCGTGTAAACTTTCATTAAAAAGTTCTCTGCACGAGCTCATGACAGTCTTCCACCAACCATCTCGTGCTTTTGTTTACATCTGGCACTGTCACTTTACCGTTTTGTCTCATTCCTGCTACTTATCATGCTGCTATTTGTACATATTCATAAATGCTGTTGTCACAGAAGGCACAGAAAGCTCAAGCTCATAACAAAATATCCTTACACCACTATTACAGTCCCATAAGCAACGTATCAGATTCAACAGTCCCGTATCAAGGAAATCAAAGCACGTACTGGCTTGAGGCAAATGTATTCAGCATCTAATTTGCATTAGCAAACAGCCGCGGCAGAATAAAGCCAAATGTGATACATTTCCGTTCTATAGTCACGAAAGAATGAATGTTATGTTAGCGATATACGAGATGATACAATGTAGCGTTTTAAATTCTAAATGTCACTGTTGTTCCTTGCGTGGGGGGGAGGGGGGCTTGCGTGCGTGCGTTTAAAGCGTCGCGGTTTCTTTTGTTATCGCGAAAACACAATATTGCGTCAAAAGCCGACGTTCGGTTTCCGTTTAAACACCATCTCCATTGTATTTAAAAGCGAAAGGAAAAAAATCGCTACTCACCCGATGGGTTTACAGCGGCGGGTGTTGCCATATTGCCTGGGTGGAAGAAACGCAGAAAGGCAGAAATGACGCACAATTCGGAAATAACGCCGCACGCGATCCTCTCCGAGTGTCTCAAGCGCGCAAACTCAGTTCAGCCCCGCATGTGAAGATGTGATGGCGATCGAGCAGTGCTGGATGGGATTCGGAGCAGATTCGTAGCGGTCTGACAAACGCAAGATGTCTGAGAGGTTGCGTGAACACCGCGAGACTTCACTGAATTAATGAATGCAGGATCCACGCAGCAGCTTCAGCGCATTTCTGCCCTCCAAGAACTTCAAGCCGGGCTGGAATCCAGTCTGGCATTGTTGCTTTGTTATGGTCATGAGCACAGACATCACTGGCTGCACAGAGATCTGCACGAGAATACAATGTAGAATGCACGCACTGGCCTGCATATGTGAGCTTTCGAGTCAAAAGTCAAATTTGTTTTCTTTAAAGCGCCTTTGTATATTAGTTTCAAACTCATAATTCAAAACTGTCTTAGAGATATTTGTGAATTCTTCTAAACTAAGAACATCATTTTTTTTTTTGCAAAAAAAAATCAATTTTAATATTTCATATTCATATATATATATAACGTAAATACATTTTATATTAATATATTTTTCTGGCCATTTTGGTATATTTTTGAAAATATATTTTTACAATTTAAATATATATTTTAAAAGCATATATTTGGCCTCCATATATTTCAATCCAAGAAAATACATTCGCATGTCACTTTTGAAGAATGTACTGTAAGATTAGAAAATGTATTCTTGCCTCTGAAATAAATTTTGAAATAAACTAAATAGCCTATATTTTCACTTTCAAAAACATATTTAATAGAGCTTCACCGTTTACATTATACGTTCAATATTTAAAATGTATTTTGGCCATAAATATATATATATTTTTGGCTGTATGGGATTTTCTTTTTTCCTGGGCAATGATTCTGTCCAATACTGTTTTGTAGTCAAGCATATGTTAAATGTTTGTTTATATGATCAAATGTTTGCCATTATTTTAATAGCCTATATCAGGGGTCTCCAAACTCGTTCCTGGAGGGCCGGTGTCCTGCAGAGTTTAACTCCAACCCTAATTAATCTCACCTGAACCAGCTAATTAAGGTCTTGGGCATACTAAAAACTTCCAGACAGGTGTATTGAGGCAAGTTGGAGCTAGACTCTGCAGGACACCGGCCCTTCATAATTCATGTCTTAGAGATATTTGTGAATTCTTCTAAACTAAGAACATCATTTTTTTTTTTGCAAAAAAAAATCAATTTTAATATTTCATATTCATATATATATATATATAACGTAAATACATTTTCTATTAATATATTTTTCTGGCCATTTTGGTATATTTTTGAAAATATATTTTTACAATTTAAATATATATTTTAAAAGCATATATTTGGCCTCCATATATTTCAATCCAAGAAAATACATTCGCATGTCACTTTTGAAGAATGTACTGTAAGATTAGAAAATGTATTCTTGCCTCTGAAATAAATTTTGAAATAAACTAAATAGCCTATATTTTCACTTTCAAAAACATATTTAATAGAGCTTCACCGTTTACATTATACGTTCAATATTTAAAATGTATTTTGGCCATAAAAATATATATATTTTTGGCTGTATGGGATTTTCTTTTTTCCTGGGCAATGATTCTGTCCAATACTGTTTTGTAGTCAAGCATATGTTAAATGTTTGTTTATATGATCAAATGTTTGCCATTATTTTAATAGCCTATATCAGGGGTCTCCAAACTCGTTCCTGGAGGGCCGGTGTCCTGCAGAGTTTAACTCCAACCCTAATTAATCTCACCTGAACCAGCTAATTAAGGTCTTGGGCATACTAAAAACTTCCAGACAGGTGTATTGAGGCAAGTTGGAGCTAGACTCTGCAGGACACCGGCCCTCCAGGACCGAGTTTGGAGGCCCCTGACCTATATTTAATTACGTGAAATTCATTATCAATTAAATGTCTATATTGCACAATATGGTCTAATGGTCCTGGAGTTCCTAAAATCAGTTTGTTCTGTCACATTATTAGAACTAGTCTATCCACTTTATTTCACAATGCGGAAGTTTGCTATTTTCTGCCAGACTTCATTAGCAGCTATGTAAATAACTAAAAGAATAACAAAGTGCAGTAAAAGGTAAAACCGTTTGCTTTATGAACCAGTGTGTTAATGTATTAGTTAAAATAATATGGTAACAAATATCAGTTTGCAGTCTCAATCAGCATATCAGACTGTTTTTGTATGTAAAATAGGCCTAACTGGAAGCGAATGACACCGGAAACCTTGCAAATTCAAGTTACAAATGGCCTCGCACGATCTAACGTCAAAAATAAAGTGGATAAGTGAACTAAATCACGACAGGATCCTATAAAACATCAAGGGTGTAATATAATTTTAGTGTTATTTCCATAGGGCTTTTCCTGATTAATCTGTGCCTGGAGAACAATCTGAAGATGAATTCCATGAATAGATTTCTATTGAGGTCAAGGACCCAAAGAATGCCACTGTCATACAGTGACCCGTCATATCACAGTGCTCCAAAATCATTTATCATCACACACTGTTCCATGCAAGTTAGTCTGAACTGGATACTAAAGTTAATTTTTTAAGCTTTATGTGTTATCTTTTAAGCACATGTTCCTCTATCAGGCCAGTGGTGAGGTACATTAATGCTCACGGTTTCAGACACAAACAGCTCTTGGTTGAATCCATCTGGTTATACGCATTTTTTACCACGACACATTCACTGCAGTAATAGTGCCCTTTTTATATAAAGATGATGAAACACAAACATGGTGAAAACATTAATTTTCCAGTGTTGCAGCACAGTAACACGCTTTTGATGATTTATGATGGAGTAAAAACCAAATTCCCTCTACAGATGAAGTGAGGGTCAAGCAATGAGTGATGTTCAGAGGAGGAGGTTGAGGGGATGGGGGGGAGGGGGTCCTTATGGGCAAATTTTATAGATAAATACTAGAGATCAACCAATGTAATAAATTATTCTGAATATTTGTATTTGCATAATTTTCTATTTTGCACACCAGCAACTAAATAATTAGAGGAAACTAAAACACATGCATTATGTGTATGCATTACAGACACAATATTACTATTTTTATAATGATCTCAAATAATATATTAAATGAATATTATAGCAACACATTTGCAGTCAATCCAGCAGAAAAAGACCAACTGATAGATGGATGGATAGACGGACGGACGGACGGACAGACAGACAGACAGACAGGCAGACAGATAGACAGACAGACAGACAGACAGACAGACAGACAGATAGACAGATAGATAGATAGATAGATAGATAGATATGGAAATTAAATAAATAAAATATAATAATAATCAATTAAATACAACTACAATCAAGAATAATCATGAGTATAGTGTGTTCTGCAACAGTGTTCAGATTTGTGCCAGTTTTTCCCCCTCCGCTTTCTCTGCAGTGCTGCTCTGCTCTAGTTTAATAAGCTCTTGCACTGCAGACACCTGCATAAGAAGTTCTGCTGACCTCTACTTTATTAAACATGCCTTCCGGGCAAAGAAAACCTGGCCTGTGCTTTAACAACAGACAGGTAAAGCAGGGTTGACAGATCAAACTGAAAAGCTAAACTAAACGTGGTGTGTTCATTGAATTTTAATATTCAGCAGTCATAAAAAACTGAACCCTGTAAACTTCAAAAGCAATCATTACATGACAGCCATCAACATCTTCATCTCAGGCTCCTCTGTAAAATACAAATACAAAAAACTGCCATAATTTTAAACTCATTTTTAATCTTGAAATTATAATTTTATAACCAAGTAACAGCTTTGAAAGAGGAATTCCATTTTCTTTTTTCGTTCAATTCTGAGTCTTTTATAACTGGCCTTTCTGAGCACTTCAAAAGGATCTCAAAGCAATTCCTTCAGTAGCTCACCTACTGAAAATCTTAAAGGAATAGTTCACCATAAAATTCAAATTTGAATATTATTTTCTTACCTATATGTCAAAGTATATGACTTTCATTCTTCATTAGCTATACTGTACAAAAGTTTGGAACTGGTAAGATTTTTTGAAAGAAGTCTCTTAGGCTGGCCGCACACTAGATGATTTTAAGGCCGATTTTAAGCCCGATTTGCATCCCTGAACGATCGGGGGGTGTGGCCCGATTTTTGCTTTTTGCTTGTCGCAAAAGATTTTTTGTCCAAAAAATCCTCTATTGTGTGGTGTCATTACGATTATTTATCTGCTCCCGATCGAGACGGAGCATCCCCGAAATCAAATAGTAAATATCAAACATGTTCGGGCCGCCTCTGACGTGATACCCGCGATAGCAAGCGTCACCTACCAGATGTTGCGTGCTTCTATAGATGAAACTTGGCAGCCACAAACATGCCATGAAAGCAGAGAACATTTCCCATATTCTTTTCTATACTTTGTTTTTCACTGTGAAACAGAACGCGCGCCAGGAGAGCCAGCTGACTACGTTGTTTGTCCTCTATTTGTTTTTCTTCTCTAGTCACGTTTGATCTCGCGAGTGTCCGTGAGATCGCATGTCAGGGTCACTGTGAAATCGTTCCTACAGTCGACAAGTGTGTGGTCTCGCGGTCTGGTCAAATCGTCTAGTGTGTGCCTTCAGAGGTTTATAAGGCTAAAAATCGGTTGAACTGTCTTCATGTCTGTCGTCTCCCATGGTTTTAAAATCGTTTAAGATTTGAAAATCGTCTAGTATGTCCAAGGCCTTATGCTCACCTAGGCTGCATTTATTTGATCAAAAATGCAGTAAAAACATAAATGTTGTGAAATATTCTCACTGTTTTAAAATAGATTTTTTTAAATGAAAATTTGCTGAAACCCTCAGGTCACGACGCCAGTCCATCAATCCTTCAAGTCTCTAGTCCTTCACGTCTTGTGAAGTGAAAAGCTGCGTGTTTGAAAGAAACAAATCCATATTTAAGGCGTTTTAATTTTAAACGGTCACTTCTGGCCAAAATAGGACTCCGTAATTGTTTTGGTTTTGTAAACATGCTTGTTCTGTGCAGATTTCTCTCCTGATTCAGATAAAACGACTTTTCACTGGAAAAAAGCGATATTATGGACTCATCTGAAGTTAAAACACAGCTTTTTGCTTCCCAAGACATTAACTGATGGACTGGTGTGGAATACTTGTGGATTATTGTGATGTTTTTATCAGCTGTTTGGTCTTTCATTCTGACGGCACCCATTCACTGCAGAGGATCCATCCCAGTGGCAAATTGATGTTGAAAAAACTTCAGTTTGACATAAAAAAACAGATCAAATATTCAAATCAAATTGACGTCAAAAACTTGACATGACATTGATTTGATGCAAATTAAACGTCAAACATATTGGCCTACATATACATTAAACCAATTTCAGTGTGGGATTAACTTTTTTCTCAATAGAAGAAAAAAAGCTGCTTTTATGCATCAGTATGCCATATATGAAAACATTAAAGTGGAAACACTAGCACTGAAGTTGCCATTAGTTTTGAGCGATTTCAGGTAGCAAAATGAGCTCAGAATGCTGACATGGTTGAGCGGATGCATTTTATTCCACACTTTATATTGTACAACAGTTCATAATAGTTTCCATAAAGATACTGACTGAGTGTCAGTTTTCTGTTTGCACTTTACACCATGAAAATGAGATACCAACAATTGACAAAAGTACATTTAAAGCGTCTTTCTACACTGCAGCTTCACTTGCTCACAGCTCTCGTTTGTCCTTGTTAGGCAGTGTGTTTATGGGGTTACTGTGACAGTCGGTAGACAGCGGCGCACCTGTACCGACAGCACTAACTGCTGACAGAAACCTCCAGAATGCAGGAGGAAGGTGAGAGCGCCTCTGCTGCCTGTCTGCTTCCATTAGCATCAGCGGACTCTTACTGATATGTGTGATGGCTCATAACCTCATGTTCAGTGGGCTTAATAGACCGTAACAGTCCAAATCCCAGCCACCTTCTCCATAGACAAATCGCTTTAGAGCAATAATGTGTAAACGTTTCAAGACCATGTAAGCATCTTATTTATAGCTGAATTCTCAGTGAAGAACTACACTGTAATGCTAAAATGACTTAAGTTTTTTATTCTTTTTTTAAGTATTATACTTTTTTTGATAATACTTTTTAAAGTATTATTATTCTTATACTAATTCGGTAACACTTTAGAATAGGGAACACTTATTCACTATTAACAATGACTTTACCCTCAATAAATTCCTAATTTGCTGCTTATTAATAGTTAGTAAGGTAGCTGTTAAGTTTAGGTATTGGGGAGGATTAGGGATGTAGAATAAGGCATTAATATGTGCTTAATTAGTACTAATAAATGGCTAATATTCTATTAATATGCATGCTAATAAGCAACTAGTTAAGAGACCCTAAAATAAAGTGTTACCACTAATGGATAAGATAAGACTTTATTTAGAGTATTATTTTAATAAATTTTAAATACAAACAAGTTAAAAATTCCAGACATTCCAGATAAGTTTTATGCAGTGTTCCTCCTCAAGTAAAGTTTTGTTTAAATGTTTAGATAAATTAAGAGGAAAAACGTGACCAACCATTAAATATGTGCTAGATGGATCTCTATGACAAAATACTTATTTGTTATATATTTTAATATTTAGTAATAAATTGTACCTTAGTCTCATTTTACAATTTTGAATACTTTGATTCAAATCAAAATTTAAGTTCAGAACTTCAGAACTCCTCACTGAAAGAAAAAAAATAATAATTATGGAGAAAATACTTCCAGAACTGACTGAGGCCACTTAAAAAAGGCCAGTTAGTGTTGTGTTCTACAATATATGCTGAAGGTAAAGGGATAGTTCATCATTTACCCACCCTCTTGTCATTCCAAACCAATATGACTGTCTTTCTTTTGTGAAACATTATAAGATCATTTAAAAATGTCTCATTTTTAAAATGTGCCCAAAACCTCCTCTAGACAGACAGACAGACAGAGATAGACAGAGACAGATAGACAGACAGAGATAGACAGAGACAGACAGAAAGATAGATAGATAGATAGATAGATAGATAGATAGATAGATAGAAAGATAGACAGATAGACAGACAGACAGACAGACGGACAGACGGATAGATTTATAGATGGATAGATGGATAGATAGATACATAGATAGATAGATAGACAGACAGACAGACAGACAGACGATGATAGATAGACAGACAGACAGACAGACAGACAGATAGACAGACAGACAGACAGACAGATATAGACAGAGACAGAGATAGCCAGAGACAGATAGACAGACAGACAGACAGACAGACAGAGATAGACAGAGACAGATAGACAGACAGAGATAGACAGAGACAGA
>NW_015647960.1:1013518-1015561 GCF_001515625.1 Sinocyclocheilus rhinocerous
GATAGACAGAGACAGATAGACAGACAGACAGACAGATATAGACAGAGACAGACAAAGACAGATAGACAGACAGACAAACAGACAGACAGAGATAGACAGAGACAGACAGACAGACAGATATAGACAGATACATAGACAGACAGACAGAGATAGACAGACAGACAGACAGAGATAGACAGAGACAGACAGATATAGACAGAGACAGAGACAGATAGATAGACAGACAGAGATAGACAGAGACAGATAGACAGACAGAGATAGACAGACAGACAGACAACAGACAGAGACAGACAGACAGCGATAGACAGAGACAGATAGACAGACAGACAGACAGATATAGACAGAGACAGACAGAGATAGACAGAGACAGATAGACAGACAGACAGACAGACAGACAGACAGATAGATAGATAGATCAATTGATCGATCAGATTTGTTCAGAAATTGTTCACAACCACAACATTTTGTTTGGGAGTACAGTATGTGGAGTGTGAGTTCCTCACTTCCTTTTCCAAACACTTGCACTCTCTCTCTCTCTCTCTCTGTGTGTGTGTGTGTGTTCAGAAGCAATGCAGTAAGAGTGAGCGCTGAGCTGCAGCAGCATCAGTGTCTCAGTGTCAGCCGCTCTGCAGCATGCATCGGGAAACACACTTCATCCACACTTTCTGCTCCACGGGATGTGAGTTCAGGTAGGACCATGTCCTTTCTCTCCTCTCTGCTGCTCTGCCAGCCACCCGATCCCTCTCGTCAGCCGTGGGGAGCTCGAACGGGAGCCCGCTCACAGCGTCTCTGGTCTGGTCAGTTAGGATCCTGTCAGTTGTTGCATGTTTCATTGAATGTTTGAGCACTTCAACCAATTTAAAGCTGGATGTTGAGGAGTGTGGACTTCATCTTCATTTAATAACCGAGTTGTCTTTCACGGCCAAGAGAATGCAGAAAGTTTTTGCAATCTTGAAGATGAAAGCCCATCCATGATGCTTTTGCCTGTGAATCGTTCAGTCTTCATGCAATCGCAGTAAAAAACCTGTTCGTTCTGACCAGGAGCAATTGTAACACTTTCAATTTCTTAAAGCACAGACAAGCTATTCATCATAATATCTTTCTGCTTGAGAAAAAGAACTGTGATTTTATCACTCTGTGAGAAATTTACAATGATTACAATGATTTTGAGGTATAAATGTGATGTTTTTTTTGGGTTGTATAAAGTTCTGCTGCGTTTGAATTTAAACTTCTGTATTGTGTATTTTATTTCTTGGTCATTGGTTAAAAGTTAATAAGAATATATGCTGAAACTGTTGCTGATAGCTGACAGATAATACTTTATCATGGCTGTGAGGTGGAGGGCAATTACATCACTAGTTATGAAATAAAAATCGTATGACTGATTTTAAAGAATGAATCTTTAAAATATCATGAGCATTATTTTATTACAATTTATAGCTGAAAGCAGTTTTCGACTCATCAGTTGATCAGTGTATTTTAGTAAAAAGGATTTAAATTCATGTAATTATTCCTGACATCTAAATAAGACAAACAGGATGACTGCGACATTCTGACTTCTTGTATTAAATTCAAAATTATTATCGGGACTTTCTCAATTGAAATATTTTTATCGGCACTGCAATGAAGGTGAGAGGAAGCTAGAGGAGCGTGTCTCTAAACCCAGCTCTTGATTCATATCTAAAGACAGTCCTTCATGCTAAAGCAGAATCTGAATCACTCTAATCATTTCATATATGACTGCTGCTCTCAGGTGACTGTCAACATTTTCAAGGTGGGCTGTATTAATAATCCCATACAGCACAGAAACACATGAGCAACATGCTGAAAATGTGCAACAAAAATGCATCTACAGTACAACGTTATACCGCATTATTTTCAGAATTTATGAATCACATGGAAGTTGCATAATTATATATATATTGCATTATATATACAAATATATATATTTGATGGAAGTATTAACATGCAATATTTTTTTATAATTTTTTATAATTTTATAATATGTATAATTATTAAGTTTACACACACACACAGATATAT
>NW_015647960.1:1015655-1021125 GCF_001515625.1 Sinocyclocheilus rhinocerous
CAATGTTGTAAGTTGTAAGTAAAACAAAGATTATTTCAGTCCTAAAATTTAATTCAACAAGTTACTCTTCATTTCTTTGTAATTGTGAAACTTACTAGCATTTTCTGAGTGAAAATTGTTTTTACACCAAATTTTATTCAGTGTATATACAGTATTATATAGTTAGTTAATATAAATATAATTATATAATTTATTAATGTATTCATGAAAATGACACACACACACACACACACACATACACATACAAAAAATTAAAAAGGTAACTGCGACTTATCTCACAATTTTGACTTTATAACACAAAATTAAGACTTTATATCTCGCAACTCTGACTTTATAACATGGAACTATGACTTTAAAACTCACAATTGCGAGTTTACAATTCTGAGAAATAAAGTCAAAGTTGCCAGTTTATATCATGCAATTCTGAAAAAATAATAATTTTGAGAAAAAAAAATAACAGTTAACTTTTTTTTAATTTTATTCACTGGTGGAAATGTGCTTATACAAGATCAAAAATATTTTTAATCTCTGCACTGCACATATTGCACAGTTTTCAAAAATGCCAAATTCTACTATAAATTAATGTTTTTATTTTATTTTATTGATTGTTTGATTTATTCATTCAACATTTTTTTTATTACACTCAAAGTTTCTTAAGGAGGTTCCATTGTTGCCAAGTCCACGGTTTTCATGTTATCATCATGTTATCATGTTAAAAACTTTTTTCCCTCCTCTTTCTGCTGAAAGGAGGTTTTGACCCCCTCGGAATGCACACACACACACACACACACCTTAACACATTATAAGCATAATTTCTTTATTTTCTTAAAGCAACTATATGATCATCTCTAAAATGTTATAATGAAAAGAATATGTTCATCCTCAAAAATCTTACATGATAAGTTGTTCTGCCTCTGAAACGACTTTCCTTTTCGGCTGACCTCACCAATCCATTTTCCCTTTCAGCTCCTCCCTTCCACCCACCTGTCATAAAAAGATACAATGCACAAACTAATCTGATCTTGATTGATAAAATCAAGTCCTTTTGTATTCTGTTATAGAAATTAAAATGTGTTGTAAACAGCTTTACTCTGCATTCATCCTAATGGCCTCATACTCAAAAGTGGCGATATAAAGAAGGATAACAGAAGTAATCTAATGACACGGTCTTTAGGAGAGTTAATGGCCAAATAAAAACACATTAAAGTCATTTGAAGATTTGCAATGTTTTTTTTTATGTTGCATGCAAACTCTTATTATGCAAATACATTCAATATATCACCCAGTCCCTGAAGACTCCTGCCTTGGATTTATGTCCAAGAAGTTTACTCATCAAAGAGCAGGGCCATTCATTGAACTATGCTCAGTTTAATAAGTATAAAATGAAGGGAATTTCAGCTAATAGCTGCTAATATGAAACATTTGCTCTGTTATTGCATGAAATAACCATAACAAAGCACCATATTCTCACAGTTTTCAGCAAACCCTATTGACAAGAATGTTCCTTCATAGAGAATGAGTGTTGGTGCCAGATTATTAAAGATGAAAAATTATACTGGCAAACAATGTTCCCTCTAATTATTTTTTCTTGCTGAGCAAAACTTTTCTCTATTGGGCAGACATTTCGACCACCTGAGCAAAAACATTCTTTATACCAGACCTGTACAGCGCGCACACAAAAAACTGTGTAACTTTTAACTTTAATGTGCTATTTATATTTGATTTGTCCCTTGATGTAACTAAATGGTGCACGTTTTAGGTTACCTGAGGAAACATTTTGTACATGTTTGCCCGAGCATTGCAATTATTTTGCATTTACTAGAATTCAATCAAACGGCTTTCCAAACATTTTTTGCGTGTGTGTCCTGTACGCGGCATCTTATTTCTTCTGCGCGGGCGCAACTTAGAGGGAACATTGCTGGCAAGCACACTTCATCAATTTGTGCTGGAATCATGACGAATATGATTTATTAAACCATAGCTTACTTATTTTTACTTTCACTCTTCAGCCTGTGGATCACAGAGTGGCTCCCATCTTTTTAACTCACACTTTCATGATTTTTGCTAATAATAAATAATCTCATTGGAAATGTTAATTCAGCTCCACCTTGTTCTTTCTCCAACTGTGAGTCTTTTAAAGGGGTCAAATGATGTTGCTAAAAAGAACATTATTTTGTGTATTTGATGTAATGAAATTTGTTTATGTGGTTTAAGGTAAAAAAAAAACACATTATTTTCCACATACTGTACATTATTGTTTCTCCTCTATGCCCCACCTTTTTGAAACGCGTTGATTTTTACAAAGCTCATCGTTCTGAAAAATGAGGTGTACGCTGATTGGCCAGCTATCGATGTAACTAAATGGTGCACGTTTTAGGTTACCTGAGGAAACATTTTGTACATGTTTGCCCGAGCATTGCAATTATTTTGCATTTACTAGAATTCAGTCAAACGGCTTTCCAAACATTTTTTGCGTGTGTGTCCTGTACGCGGCATCTTATTTCTTCTGCGCGGGCGCAACTTAGAGGGAACATTGCTGGCAAGCACACTTCATCAATTTGTGCTGGAATCATGACGAATATGATTTATTAAACCATAGCTTACTTATTTTTACTTTCACTCTTCAGCCTGTGGATCACAGAGTGGCTCCCATCTTTTTAACTCACACTTTCATGATTTTTGCTAATAATAAATAATCTCATTGGAAATGTTAATTCAGCTCCACCTTGTTCTTTCTCCAACTGTGAGTCTTTTAAAGGGGTCAAATGATGTTGCTAAAAAGAACATTATTTTGTGTATTTGATGTAATGAAATTTGTTTATGTGGTTTAAGGTAAAAAAAAAAACACATTATTTTCCACATACTGTACATTATTGTTTCTCCTCTATGCCCCACCTTTTTGAAACGCGTTGATTTTTACAAAGCTCATCGTTCTGAAAAATGAGGTGTACGCTGATTGGCCAGCTATCCAGTGCGTTGTGATTGGCCGAATACCTCAAGCGTGTGACGGAAATGTTACGCCCCTTACCATACTGTGATGCCCTGTCCCGGCCGGAGCGTCCAGACAAAAACATTAAAACCCATTATAAACGAGGCATTTGTTGCATCCAGTGGGGACATAATTACGGATTATAATGACTTATACTGTCATTTTACGCGTTGCGTTGCATCGCGCCGCGTAAACATAAAACCATGTCTGCATTTGTGATCGGAGAAATGACAAACAACAAGCCCTACTCTACACTGCCCAAAAAACTCGCGTTTGAATCGTTAGTGGCAAATTTTTGGAAGACCAAATAAAGTAGTTTCGCTTTCACAAAGAAACACACGGCGGGCTTGAGTGAGCGGAGGCCGGCGGCAACCACATGTGACGACCCCGGGCTGGACTCCGCTTCGTCCACAGTGAAAGCCGATCCGGTGATCCACAGCACTAAGTTGATGTATTTCCTCAGCGACCAGCACAGATCAGCTCTAGGCATGACGAAGCGGATATCGTCCTCTTTTGGAAGACCAAACAAAGTAGTTTCGCTTTCACAACGAAGCACACAGCGTCTTCACGACATGGCGGCGGCAGCAACAATACTACAGCGAGAATAAAAGTTACGTCTTCTTTCTTTGCGTGAACATTTGGGTGGCGTTATGCAAATCTTCCCACATAGTGACGTAGACATGTGGGGGCGTGTTAGAACGAGCCGTTTTAGGTAGGTGTGGTTGACTCTTAACTTTTATAAAGAATATCTCTTTGGATTTGAGACTTTAGTCTTTGCAACTTTACAGATCTTCTTTATGCACCAAGAGCTTGTAACACTCCAAAGAGAAAGGAAAACTTGAAATCGCATCATATGACCCCTTTAAACCTGCAGAAGTGAAGATAAAAGTTAAATTGAGCTTTAAACTGTCCGGCGAGGACCTGAGGTTTATTGGGGTAGATGGAGGTCATGCAGGAAATTAATTTGAGGAATATTTTCTGGGCACCAAGATATGAATTATCCTGCCAGATAGACCTGAAGATAAAGGTAGGAGACAGAGAGACATAATGTAGGCTATATGAAACAGAATGAAAGAATAATAGCAGTAGACAGAAAGTGTTTGTTTAAACAACCTTCTATCATATGAAGAGTGCTATTAGCATTCTCATTTATCTCAATGGCAGTTGCAAACTAAACGTTTTTTTTCCAAAATAAAATCTGTCACTAGTAAAACCTCAACAGTAGATTTATATGTTGCTCACTGTTTTAAAAAAAAAAAATTTAAATACACCTCTACATTTGAATAACTTTTAATTGAGAAGGATGCCTGTTAGAACCAAAGTGTGCAATTCCAGCATCTACCAGCAGGGCCATGCACCAGATAAACCTTGAAATCACAATATTTATTTTGTTTATTAATAATTAATTAAAAAAATTTTTTTTTAATTTGATTAAATACATTTTTTTTTTTTTTTAATATTCACCCAAACCTTGGACCCAATATTTATTTGAAAACATTTATATTTATTTGAAAACCTTGTTTGATATCAATCATTATTTTGCAATAAACATTCATATTTATTTGAAACCCTATTCAAAATTAATCATTATTATTAAAGGCATTCATATTTATTTAAAAACCTGTTTGGGGGAAAAAAATTTCACATTTATTTGTAACCTGTTTGGAAACAATTGTTTTTGCAATAGGCAATAATATATATTTGAAAACCTTTTTGATATCAATCATTAATAGACTTTTTAATAATCTGGCACCAACACTCATTCTCTATGAAGGAACATTCTTGTCAATAGGGTTTGCTGAAAACCGTGAGAATATGGTGCTTTGTTATGGTTATTTCATGCAATAACAGAGCAAATGTTTCACATTAGCAGCTATTAGCTGAAATTCCCTTCATTTTATACTTATTAAACTGAGAATAGTTCAATGAATGGCCCTGCTCTTTGATGAGTAAACTTCTTGGACATAAATCCAAGGCAGGAGTCTTCAGGGACTGGGTGATATATTGAATGTATTTGCATAATAAGAGTTTGCATGCAACATAAAAAAAAACATTGCAAATCTTCAAATGACTTTAATGTGTTTTTATTTGGCCATTAACTCTCCTAAAGACCGTGTCATTAGATTACTTCTGTTATCCTTCTTTATATCGCCACTTTTGACAATCTAAAATAACCCTGCATATTTTTGATCAATGGACATATTTATTTTAACTCGATTAAAGTACTATAGTTTGAAGAACATGACAAACTTATCTTTAGCTTGCCATTGTGCTTCTATTGTATTTTTGCATTTAATGAAAAAAGGTAAATTCTTTGAATTGCTGCTTACACACACATACACACTCTTGAAAACAAACAATGGGTGCTTTTTCATCTGAATATCCATTCTTCCTTTGTTTTGACATTCCTGCAATGATTGGAAACCGAGGCAGGGCTGTTTAGATGACAATACGGCGAGTCCAATAGATATATATATATAT
>NW_015647960.1:1023241-1027498 GCF_001515625.1 Sinocyclocheilus rhinocerous
AAAAAAAAAAAATTTAAATACACCTCTACATTTGAATAGCTTTTAATTGAGAAGGATGCCTGTTAGAACCAAAGTGTGCAATTCCAGCATCTACCAGCAGGGCCATGCACCAGATAAACCTTGAAATCACAATATTTATTTTGTTTATTAATAATTAATTAAAAAAATTTTTTTTTAATTTGATTAAATACATTTTTTTTTTTTTTTAATATTCACCCAAACCTTGGACCCAATATTTATTTGAAAACATTTATATTTATTTGAAAACCTTGTTTGATATCAATCATTATTTTGCAATAAACATTCATATTTATTTGAAACCCTATTCAAAATTAATCATTATTATTAAAGGCATTCATATTTATTTAAAAACCTGTTTGGGGGAAAAAAATTTCACATTTATTTGTAACCTGTTTGGAAACAATTGTTTTTGCAATAGGCAATAATATATATTTGAAAACCTTTTTGATATCAATCATTAATAGACTTTTTAATAATCTGGCACCAACACTCATTCTCTATGAAGGAACATTCTTGTCAATAGGGTTTGCTGAAAACCGTGAGAATATGGTGCTTTGTTATGGTTATTTCATGCAATAACAGAGCAAATGTTTCACATTAGCAGCTATTAGCTGAAATTCCCTTCATTTTATACTTATTAAACTGAGAATAGTTCAATGAATGGCCCTGCTCTTTGATGAGTAAACTTCTTGGACATAAATCCAAGGCAGGAGTCTTCAGGGACTGGGTGATATATTGAATGTATTTGCATAATAAGAGTTTGCTTGCAACATAAAAAAAAAAAATTGCAAATCTTCAAATGACTTTAATGTGTTTTTATTTGGCCATTAACTCTCCTAAAGACCGTGTCATTAGATTACTTCTGTTATCCTTCTTTATATCGCCACTTTTGACAATCTAAAATAACCCTGCATATTTTTGATCAATGGACATATTTATTTTAACTCGATTAAAGTACTATAGTTTGAAGAACATGACAAACTTATCTTTAGCTTGCCATTGTGCTTCTATTGTATTTTTGCATTTAATGAAAAAAGGTAAATTCTTTGAATTGCTGCTTACACACACATACACACTCTTGAAAACAAACAATGGGTGCTTTTTCATCTGAATATCCATTCTTCCTTTGTTTTGACATTCCTGCAATGATTGGAAACCGAGGCAGGGCTGTTTAGATGACAATACGGCGAGTCCAATAGATATATATATATATATATATATTTTTTTTTTTTTCTGTTTGGTGGACACAGAAAAACGCGCTGCAGCTTTAATAATGAATGAAGCTGTTGGACTGGCAATGGCAGGATCTGTATCTGGATCAGAGTCCATCAGCTATTTAGAAATGATTAAACACATCAATATTGGCATAAGTAGCTTATCTGGAATAAGCACTAGGTGGAAACAGATGTGACATTGACCATTGCTGCTCTGGGAACACACCTATAATTAAGTGTTGTTATTGTTAACTCAAACTAAAACTATTTCAAATGAAAATAAAGCAAATATTAGATGAAAAATGTAAACTTCAACTTTAAAAATGAGACATTTTGACTTTGAAACTAACTAAAATAAGTCTTAAAATTACTCAAACTAAAACAGATATAAAAATAAAATAAATAACAACAATGACAAAATCGCAACGAAATAACTAAAGCTTAAGCTATAATTAATATGAAGACCGAAAATATAAAAATAAAGGATCATTCAAACTAAATACAATAATAGTATATAAATAAACAATACTAAAATAACACTGGTGTGTGTGTGTGTGGCTTTACTGGCCGTCTTAATGAGTCTCCTGTTGCGCTACAACATTGTCAGTTAGCTAAACAATAACCCCCTTAAAACATGCGCAGACACAAACAAAACACATTATGCAAACTAAGGCCTGAAACACACTATTTACTCAAGCGTGCAAGTAGATGCACGTGAATGCTTAGCCAGCATATTCCAAACACGCTTCTCAGTCGTCCGAACTTCAAAATCAATGCCATTAAAGCAAACAGGTAGCCAGATATAATCATGATGACTTTAGCTAAACTGTTCAGCAACAATGTTTCTTACCACAAAAGCTAACAACATGTTAAGTATGCAAAATGGGGGAGTCTGTCTGTGTATGTGTACTTAATGCATACAAATATTTCTGTCCTAAAAGGCCATTTTTAGAGAGTAAAGATCTCTTTTTAAGTCTTAATCAAATTCATGTTGTCACACTCAAAGTCTCTGTCAATATTAAAAACCACGGCTGGCCCAGAGGTGCTGGCCGACTCTCTCCTGGATTGATTATTGCGGCTACCAAACGTCCTGATAGCTAATTATCTTGAAGCAGCCTTCTGGAGTTACGTTTCTTTTGAAAAAGTAGTTACCCTTACCAAAAAGTAGTATACTTCAAGTTTATTTTAGTATGTATACTTAAGTAAAGTTCAAGTATATTTTTAAGTATACTTTATGTTGTAAGTATACAAATATCAGTGTACTAGTAGAATACTTGTAAGTGTACTATTTCAATACTCCTTGGGACTAAATTGGCCCACTTTCTAGTATATAAAAGTATACTTTAAGTATAACAGTAGTAAACTTTAAGTACACAACTAGTTTACAACAATATTTTTAGCTTGTACTGCAACTATACTAAAAGTGAACTTATAGGTATACTGATAGTTTACTAATTAAATACTGCATTTTAGTACACTTTGAAGTATAGTCTCAGTAAACTACTAGTTTAGTAGTTTTATACTGCAAGTATACTCGTAAGTTTTCTTTAAATGAACTTTACATCATACTTTAAGTATACTACTATGTCCCTATTTAGGAAAAGTAGTCAAAGTATACGTTCCTATTTTTAGTTTAAAAGAAGTATACTAATAGCACACTTGAATAAACTTCTTTTCGTAAGGGTAGCTACACTATATGCTAGGGCTGGGCGATATGGGCAAAAATTCATATCTCGGTATTTTTTGGCCGATATGCGGTATATATCTCGGTATTTTCATTTTTGTATTTGCATTTAAAAAATCTGTATTTAATATATATATATTTCACTTACCGCCCAATGTTGTCCAACAAAACAATACTAAAGGATGAAAACAAATGAAGTGAATGTAACCATGCAAGCCTTTATATTACATGCAAAAAAGGGTTAAAATCACATTTCATTCTAACATTGTAACATTGCAATCTAAAAACAAAAATAAGGCTTTTAAAGCGGAAGTTAAATTCACTAAACTAAAAATGAAAATAAATGAGAACAAAAGCACAGAGTTGTGTTAGGCTATTTTTTGATTACCCAATTACAGTCACTTTACGGTCAGTGTTATCATAAAAATAGACTTACTTGTAGGCTTAAAATTCTACATGTCACGTTTATTGTCCAACTACAAATATTTCAGCGAAACGTATATTTTAGTCAGAATTTTTGCACTCCTATTTAATTGAGCTCTGTCTGTTTGGCTCGTTCACTGAAGTCTAGCCGAGAAGTTTAGCGGAGAATCGCAAAGCAGAAGGCTCATGCACTTCTGACAGAAAAATGGAAATATTTCCATGACTCTCAAACACATTAAACAGCGCGAGTAGCCTAGTGTCTCTGTCAGCGGCACACGCAGCCTTTCTGTCAGAGCCTTTCTGTCCGAGCCGCTGAAACTAACATGCGAAACCAAACTATAAACTATACTATGTCTTACCAGTTTTAAAGGCCTTAATATGACGCTTGTCACATGTTTAGAACAAACTGGATTATGCACTTTCTCCGCAGCAGCTGTGTCCTCCGCTATATTTTCAGATGCGCTTGTATCAAACTACTGTATATCGATATAAACGGTATTGCCTCATATCGAATCGCTTAAAAAGAAAATATCGATATATCGTACAAACTCGATATACCGCCCAGCCCTAAAATGCTATATAAAACCTATTTAAAAGTACTTATAAACGACATTTTAGCTACCTGACTGGTAATATCTTTCAAAAGTTTGGGGTCAGTAAGGTTTTTTTTTAAAAGAAATTTGAGTGACAGTAAAGACATTTATAATGTTAGAAAATATTTAGATTTTAAGTAAATGCTGTTCTTTTGAACTCTCTATTCATCAAAGAATCCTGCAAAAATGTATTGCAGTTTCCACAAAAATACGAAGTAGCACAACTGTTTTCCACATTGATAATAATCAGAAATGTTTCTTGAGCAGTAAATCAGAATATCAGAATGATTTCTGAAGGATCATGTGACACTGAAGACTGGAG
>NW_015647960.1:1027549-1068421 GCF_001515625.1 Sinocyclocheilus rhinocerous
CAGCACATCTCAAACACATTAAACAGCGCGAGTAGCCTAGTGTCTCTGTCAGCGGCACACGCAGCCTTTCTGTCAGAGCCTTTCTGTCCGAGCCGCTGAAACTAACATGCGAAACCAAACTATAAACTATACTATGTCTTACCAGTTTTAAAGGCCTTAATATGACGCTTGTCACATGTTTAGAACAAACTGGATTATGCACTTTCTCCGCAGCAGCTGTGTCCTCCGCTATATTTTCAGATGCGCTTGTATCAAACTACTGTATATCGATATAAACGGTATTGCCTCATATCGAATCGCTTAAAAAGAAAACATCGATATATCGTACAAACTCGATATACCGCCCAGCCCTAAAATGCTATATAAAACCTATTTAAAAGTACTTATAAACGACATTTTAGCTACCTGACTGGTAATATCTTTCAAAAGTTTGGGGTCAGTAAGGTTTTTTTTTAAAAGAAATTTGAGTGACAGTAAAGACATTTATAATGTTAGAAAATATTTAGATTTTAAGTAAATGCTGTTCTTTTGAACTCTCTATTCATCAAAGAATCCTGCAAAAATGTATTGCAGTTTCCACAAAAATACGAAGTAGCACAACTGTTTTCCACATTGATAATAATCAGAAATGTTTCTTGAGCAGTAAATCAGAATATCAGAATGATTTCTGAAGGATCATGTGACACTGAAGACTGGAGGAATGATGCTGAAAATTCAGCTTTACATCACAGGAATAAATTACATTTTATAATATATTCAAATAGAACACAGTTATTTAAAACTGAAATAATATTTTGCATTATTACTGATTTTTATTTTATTTTTTATTTATTTTTTGTTTCAAATAAATGCAGCCTTGGTGAGCATAAAAGACTTCTTTCAAAAACATTTAAAAAAGTCTTACCAGCCACTAACTTTATTTTTTGTTGCCACAAAATCAATTAAGGTTAGCTAAGGTTAGTTATGCTATTTAGAAAACAACACAACTACCTGTATGATACTGAAAAATGTAGTCAAATTATTTTTATATTTATTTTATATTTATTATTACGTTTAATGATGAGCCGAATATACAAAACCCCTCGTCGGCCCAGTAAACAATTCAGAAATGATATTATATACATATATCTGACACTAATATGAAGCCGTTTATTTGATTGGTAGGCTTTTCAGTGCCAGATAAGAACAGTACTGTAGCCTCTCTTGTCCTGATGAGAAGCAGGAAAGTAAGAACAAGTGAACTCATGTGGGCTTGTTGCCACTGGGATTGTGGGGGAATTGATTTAAGGCCCTTTGGCTGTTTTCCTCACTCACTCTGCTAATAGAAATCACATCACCTCAGCCCCCTAATCATCTGACCCAGACACGCATGTGAAATCAAATGATGGGATGCAGTGTTCAGCTGTGTCTTACATCTTTTGTTGACTGTGTTAATGCATACTGAGTTCACAGGCATGGCTGTCAATGGGGTTGTTTTTCTTGAAATTGAGACTATTTCTCATTTAGGGTCATGAACATGTCTGCTAATTACATATTTTGTTATGCCAGTTTCTCAACTACACTGAAAACTATTTGGTGTAGAAACAAATTGGCGGTTAATTTCACAATTAATTACGAAGAAATGGCAAGTAACACATTGAAAACGTGTAGCAAGACCGAAATAGTGTTTTCTTTTAAAAGGTGCTCCAATAATCTTTGCTTTATTTACAGTTTTGTGTATACGCTGCATCGCATACATTTTTATCAGTTCATGCATGTGAATTTTGCTGAAAATTCGTACCCATGATCTTAAAAAAAAACATAATACAAAAATAAAAATAAATGAAAATTTAAAATTAAAAAAAATATTAAATTAAATAACATTTTTATAAAAAAATAAAATACATTTTAAATTTAAAACATACTGTTGTATAATATAAATACTGCTTATAATATTCACATTTTGTATAAAAAAAAGAATGTTTAAAAAAAATAGTTGTTAAATCCGTTAAAAAAAATCCTGGTTAAAAAAACGTTTTAAAAATCATATGTTCTCATATATTCTATTGAATTAAATTTGGATCAATTTGACCCGGAACATTACTCAGTCATACTCAGCATTTTAACATAATGCAAGGGTTAAGCCCTGTAAAAATTCTCTTGATGTATTATACTAAAAAAAACAACAACAACATGCATATAGATAGATTATGTGGAAAGAGGAGAGCGTGTGGGGGAGAAGCAAGTGGGAATAGAGCGAGAGAGAAGATTGACCATAATAAAGAGAAAACAGGGAGGGTGAAGGGAAACGTGTGAGAGGTATTACACGAAAATTGATCCCTGGGGTTAAATGCAAAGGAATGAACAAACAGAACTGTAATGGAGGAGCTGCTGGTGTATGTGAAAGGTCTGTAATCCACTGTAACATCCAGAGCTACTGAACAAACCGCCGTGAAGAATGTGTGAGTGTGTATTCATGCTGCAGGACTGGGCCGAACAGCTGACAGATGGCTGTGATTACAGCTGGGAATCGAGAACCAGTTGTATTGGTTAAGAAATACTGGAACCGAATGATTTCCATGACTTTCAGTTTGATTAATAGTTTTTGAATGTCTGATTCTGCTGCCAAAGCACATGGAAGACTGCACTAAAATACAGTGTTTCCTGCAGCATGACTGAAATGATGCAAAAGAAATGATATTTGAGCATGTAGTCTGAATTAATCAAATGTGAGCCACTAAACAGAAAGGCTGGGATAAATTCACAGCATTATATTGCATTGTCTCACTAGTTGCGCACAACAGCAACCATAAAATGTGACCATGAAGTTTGTTTCATGAACTCACTCTTTTTCTTGAATCAGTCAAAACGATTCATGTAACAGTCTCAAATTAGTCAGTTATCGGTTTTTTTTATGTACTTAAAGTTTGTAACACTAGCTGGTTGTTCATACGGTTTAAAGTTTCATTGTATTAAAGTTGCTCAAATTTGAAAAACATTAAAATAAGCTATTCACTGCAAAAAAACAAAAAAAAAATCCTTGAAACAAGACACATTTTCTTGGGAAGAACTTTTTATATTATATATATATTTTTTTATAATTATAAAATGAATTAATTATGAATGTATTAATATTAATAGCTATTTTTTAAATTACAGTAATTTTAGAGAATAGATGGATTAGATTAATTTGAAACAAATATATAATATATAATATGCAGCAAATATATAATATATAAGAGTGTATTTTATTTTATTGTTTTATTATTTTTTACACTTGTTTTAAGTTCAAATTGGTAAAAAAAAAAAAAAAAGTAGAAAATCTGCCAGTGCAGTAAAACAAAATACACTTAAATTTAAGATTAAATCTATAAAAATACGTCTTAATATTTTATGCAGTGTTGCTGCTCAAATACATTTATCTTGTTTTAAGGATATGAAGATTTTACTGGAAAAAAAGTAATTAATGTTTTTATTAATTAATAATGCATTAATAATTACTTTTATATCTATAATTATAAAATTATATTAAAAAAGTCATTTTGCAGGATTTGTTTTTGTTTAGTTTATAGTTAGAACTAATTATTAGGGAGGCTTCGTCAAAATTAAAATGAACTGATAATGGGATTGTTAAGAAATCATGCTTAAAGTGTAAGTGTCATCTGAAGTGGAGAGATAATGGCTAAATTCCTTACAATTCCCATACACACACACTGGCTATGATAAATGATATTATTATCCGCTAGCTCCCATTTTGGGCACAATACAAAACCCAACAAAGCCTCATACACAAGTCTGTCCAAAGAGGTCCAAGAGAGTATTTTCCCCTCTAGTCACTCGTAAATTGAGTTGTTCTTCATGTCAGGCCTGAGTGGCACTGTAGTTTCTGCCTCACACACACTGGCATTATCTCCCATCCCAGCTTCGACAGCCTCAATAGCTGAGTCGTTAATCACAGCAGCCAGTTATCAAAATACTGCAAATGCCGCACACTACCACAGCTTAAATGATAATGGCTGCAGAAATTATCAGCAGTGCAATGCAAGATGTAGATGAGTTTGTTTCTTCATCAGAACAGATTTGGAGAAATGTAGCATTGCATCACTTGCTCTCCGATGGATGCTCTGCAGTGAATGGGTGCCGTCAGAATGAGAGTCTGAACAGCTGATAAAAACATTACAATAATCCACAAGTAATTCACACCACTCCAGTCCATCAGTTAATGTCTTCTGAAGCTAAAAAGCTGCATGCTTGTAAGAAACAAATTTATAATTAAAACGTTTTTAACTTCAAATTGATGCTTCTAGCTAAAATATGAGACCTCTCTCCATAATATTGTTTTTTTCCAGTGAAAAAGTAGACTTTTCTGAATCAGGAGAGAAATATGCACAGTTCAAGCTATGTTTACAAGTGAATCAGTCCAAAACAGCTCTAAACAAATATGTGAGATTCAACAGGAGATGGACTTTTTTCACTGGAGGAAGCGTTATTATAGATTATGGACTCCTATTTTGGCCAGAAGCAACAGTTTAAAGTTAAAAAGTCTTAATGATGGATTTTTTCTTGCAAACATTTTCACAAAGCTTTTCACTTCACAAGACATTCATTGATTGACACGGCATTTTGTTGTGTTTTAGGGTTAAAGGAAATATACATAAAAATGGATAATGTCCTACAGATTTTTTTTTAATTTAATTTTTAATTTTTTTTAAGCAGTCTACATCAACTAGTCAAAATCATTGGGTCAAGGTTTGTCCCTTCTGGTGGATATTGTAACTAAACCATGATGCATGCAAAAAGCATTTCTCCAATAACAGTCATTCAAAAGTAGTCATATTCAGAAAACAATTACATATTTTGCCAGCAACATAAATTCACAAATATTTCAATATATCACAGTAGATTTTTTACCAGTGAAAGGGCTCCTAGAAGCGTAAAATGCTGTTGCCGTTGACGTCTCAGCTCAGAATTGTCATTAGTCATCCGTACTTTTAGTTCATTTTCCTGTAAAAGAAATACTGTAAATTTTAAATGCATATATCTGCTAAAAAGCTTATTGTCAACTTTAAAGAAAATGTGCAAACAGAGTACACAGATTAGCCTCAAAGCCGCAACAGACTAAAAACAACAAAACTTTCATCTTCTTTCAGCTTGTCAAGAATTGGTTGTGGTTTCAGTGAGAAACTCAGTAGCAAACACCTAAAAAATTTAACCTATTTATCAGCTTTTCATCTCCAGGAAAGGAAAGGACTGAATAGATAAGTGTAGGAAATCCCTCGGAGCTAGCTGGTTAACAGAGATAATCTGACACTTTTAATTTAATACTGTCTGTGTTTGCTTTTTATTCCCCAAACAAAGCAGTTTCTAAATGTGAACAAGTCTTTTTCAAAAACTCGGGTTAATTCAGAGATGAAAGGTTTCCTTCTCCGTGTCTTCTGGTTGGCAGGGACAGCAGTAATTCTCCATTAAATTGCTAATGCAGTTGACACAGTTACCATTGCCTGTGTCCTTGAGTGAACACTAAATACCAGTCCCAAATGACCGGACCTCAGCGAAGACCTGAAAGGGCTTGTGGGCTTGATGAATGCAGGGATAATCCCAAACCTGCTGACACAGGTGGAATGGGGTACAGTTCCCAACGAGGCCTCTTAGATTAGAAGTTTGTTTCATTATTAAAGTAGATTTCAATAGTCCTAAGGGTTTGTCTCCGTAGTCTGTTGGACCATGCGTCGGGAAATTGGTGGAGGCCATGGGAAAAACGGAAAAGTGTTGTGTTGAAGAAGCGAGCATTGATGGGATATAATACTACAAATTATATAGAAGACTCTGAAAAATAGGCTCAAAGAATACAAACTTTTGTTTAATGCAATGTCATTGATCGAGCCGCTCTTAATGCGGCTCGATCATCTTATTTCTCTACTTTCATTAATAAGTCCAAAAACAGGCCTAAAACATTATTTACTACAATTAAAAAGTTAACACAGCCACCCAACACAGTCTCTAGTGGGCTCTGATCAAATTTGTGACGCTTTCCTGAACTTTTTTCAGAGTAAAACATCTCATACCTGTCAACACCCTACCTCTGTTCCCAATTCCTCTTTATGCCATGCTCATAGCTTCTCTAGTTTTGACTTCCACAGAGGTTGATGAGATAATCAGGCTGTCTAATCCCTCTACTAGTCTTCTTGATCCTTCACCTACCTCTTTACTGAAGAATTGCTTACCTGCTTTGTCTCTACCCATCACTCACTTTATTAATACAGGTGCATCTCAATAAATTAGAATGTCGTGGAAAAGTTCATTTATTTCAGTAATTCAACTCAAATTGTGAAACTCGTGTATTAAATAAATTCAGTGTATCTTTTCTCTCGAAGATATTAGAAAAAGTTGTTGCCTCCCAGTTACAGGCCTTCTTAATAGCACACAACCTCTCCGAGCCCTTCCAGTCTGGCTTTCGTCCATTACACAGTACTGAAACATCATTCAATGATCACATTGGTAAAGTAGTAAAGACAGCTTTTTTCCACCTACGTAATATCTCGCGTATTCGATCCTCTCTTAGTCAGCAGTATGCTGAAACTGTTGTACATGCCTTCGTCACATCTCAACTAGATTACTGTAATTCACTTCTTTATGGCCTGTCGGCTAATAATATCAAACGACTACAATATGTTCAAAACTCTGCAGCTCGCTTGATTACCCACACAAGAAAGAGCATTACCCCAATCACCTTCATTGGCTTCCGGTTTCTTTGCACATAAACTACAAGATACTAATTCTCACTTATAAAGCTCTCCATAACCTTGGTCCTACATATTTATCTGACTTACTTCTGCATTATGTTCCTGCCCGCTCGTTACGATCTTCTAGTGAGGGATTGTTAGTCACCCCTATGTTTCGTCTAGTGACTATGGGCTCTAGAGCTTTCAGTGTTGTGGCTCCCATATTGTGGAATGTTCTTTCCCAAAACATCCGTCAAGCATCCTCCCTTCTCTCCTTCAAAAACCTCTTAAAAACACATTTTTTCTCTGTTATGGATGTTTATCTACATTCTCATGTATCTTTAATCTAACTTTGTAAGTGGTCTCTGTATATTACTCTCAGCTCTTGCTATGTGTTCTGTCTTCTGGTTTTGATGTTTATCTGTTTCTGTTCCTTAAACCTGACTTGTAAAGTGACCTTGGGATTTGGAAAGGCGCTATATAAATACATTTTTATTATTATTATTATTATTATTGAACACAAAGCCAACAACACTTGTGGAATAGAGAAATCAAAGAACTTGTCTTGATTTCCCCATTGGTTGATTGCAAATGTTTGAACTTTCTCTTTCTTTGTATTTGAATGGATTTTTATTTATTTTTGTAATGTTTAGCCCTAGTGAAGGCCTGTGTGCCGAAATGTATTGCCATAATAAAGGACTGATTATCTATAGCTCCTTTTTATTATTTAATTTCTCTATTCCACAAGTGTTGCTGGCTTTACGTTCAAATTTACATTGATTTTTCCATGCACATTGTTGGTTTTGTACTACAAACTAGTGGTTTTGCACCAGAATAACTAATGCAATGTCATACAAATGAGACAGCACAGTGACTGATAGATGATCAGGTTTGTCAAGATTGCTTTGCACTATGTACATGCAAAAGTGAGAAGAAAACATCGAGCAATGCAAAAGTGAGAAGAAAACATCGAGCAATGCAAAAATACAGAGTGAGATATCTTAAGATGAGGAAGACCTTACAAAGCAAACATTTGCAGAACAATATAAAAAACTCATGATTAATATCAATTTAGAGTTGGAACTATCTGTTTAAAAATCAATCAATAAATAATAAATCTTCCAGTTTCTGTCCATCAAGTTGAGATGAGGTACCTCATTTAATTTACTGAATCATCCAAAACAAGGCACTACTACATTTATTGAATACATAAATAAATATAATGTGACAAAAACAATCATTTCATATAAAATTACTCATACCAGTCTATTTAGTATTCAAGGGCTAAAGGTACTTTCCATTTCTGATCCATTCTTGGTGTTTATTGATATTGTTTTGAGTTAAAATGCAAGTCATTAAGTGTGTTCGGAATAGCGCTATATCATCATAATGACATATGAAGACTCGGTGAAGCATCACATATTGAATTTAGCACTCAACTGCACTGTGATAAATGAGAAATGTTCTGTACATTGAGTGAACTGCATTAAAGAACATTACAGGTTTGGATCTCTTTTTCTTTTTATAGCTCAAGTACACGAAAAGAACACCCACAATCCTTTAATGAAACCTTTTCTATTCACTTAAAATATGCAGAAATCTAAGGCCTCTTGCAAAATAACTTAAAACATTTTACCAAGGCACATATAAAAAATGTTCTTGCATTTTAAAAAAATTGAGTTTTTGTGCTTAGTGCCACATTAAAAGCCTTTCAATGTTCCCTCATTCACTTAATGACTTAACTTACAATTCACATAATGCCACTTAAAATGACTTTAAATAATGTCTGTACAAGCTCAGTATCATTGTCTATATGTTTCTTACCCAGCAGAACTGCAGGACTAATAGTGCAACAGTGACCTTTGCAGTGTTCCCGGTTTCAGAAGTAATTACTTTTTCACTGGAGAAATCAATATTATGGACAAAGGACTTGTATTTTAGCCGGAAGAAACAGTTTCCCTTTTCTACACCCATCTAAATGCATTTGTTGTATATTTAATGTTTTAAATATATTTTGTGTAAAAATATTCAACTACCACCTGTCGGTGAGCAATGTGACCTTGCACAAATGACATTTATGCAACATACACTAGAGTCAATAACCAGTAGCAGATCTACTTCACAGCCAATCATAATCAAAGAACAGTAAAAGCCAATCAATGCTAATAAGAAATGCATTAGCCACAGGTTTTATTTCTTTCCTTTTTTTGTGCAGACAATAAAATTGACCGAAGCTGCAGCAGATGAATAAAAGAGCAGATATTGACACAATCTGCTACTAATCCGATAGGAATCGATTAAAACTCTTATCCTTATACCTAGAGATAAAAATGAGAAAATAACATTTCGTCACGGGTGTTGCAGGAATACAAACTAAGACAGGCATCAAACATGTATACGTGATTCGAGACCGGACCAAGAGTGCAGGCAAGGGTACAACTTATAAGGCAAACACAAACAAGATAATTAATCAAACACAGCTGAACAGATCAAACTAATAATGACAGTGACCACAGCAACCAGGAAGTGCGGGAATACCAACAAAGGAAAACTGGAACTGAAGAATTAAACACTAAAAGTCCACAAACTGAAACTAACAGAACATAACTGTGACAAATCTCAATAAAACTGTTCTTGGCATCTTCATCTCTGAATGAATGCTGTTTAGGGAATGATCAGCTGTTCCATCAGTGATCTGTGCTGCACTGCATGTTGCTCTCTAACACTGGAGACTAAAGCATGCAACACATTTTCATCACTATGCACTTCTTTTAAATTACTAAGGTACTATAATGACTCAACATCACATTCATAATACTTATTTAATGATCTCATCAATGATTCATAAACCCAGCATGCTGTATGATTACAAACTATGAAACACATTACCGTACAACAGCAATGACAAATAAACATTTACAGTTATTCATTCAGCGGATGCATAATGCAAAGAAACAAATGAAGAATCATCCTAAGGGGAAAGCAACATGAGAAGTGATGCAATACAAAGAGTATGGAGTTTAGATGTGTGCATGAAGTTTTTTAGAAGATTGTTTTGAAGACTTTAATGTTTTTGCAAAAAAGTCTCTTGTGCTTACCAAGGCTGCATTTGTTTAAAACAGTAAAAACAGGAAAATTGAGAAATATTACAATTTAAAATAACTGTGTTCTATTTGAAAATATTTTAAAATGTAATTTAATTTTGTGATGCAAAGCTGAATTTTCAGCATCATTACTCCAATCTTCAGTTTCACGTGATCCTTCAGAAATTCAGCCAGCTCAGTTTATTAGTCTTTCTGGCAGACAGCAATTTACTTCTCTCTCCGTCTCCTCACCCACAGATAAGCAATCAGGATGGTAGCAGAGGCCTGGACTGATGTGGACAGACCGAAGCGATGGAGGAGACAACGCCAGACCCCGCTTTTGTGGACGTGGACCAGGGTCTGACCCTGGCATGCATCGCCTTCCTATGTCTTCTGCTGGTGGCAATGATCATCCGCTGTGCCAAAGTCATCATGGACCCCTACAGCGCCATTCCCACCTCCACCTGGGAGGAGCAGCACTTGGACGACTAGCAGATCACATTTTTCCCATAACCTCGGCAAATAAACATGCACCTGCATTCAATCAAACCCTAACATCATGTTTCAACCAATGCACAGATGTCTATGGGATATTTAAGCTGATAGTCGTCTTCTCGCATGCAGCATCACTAGCTTTGAAGACATCTGCATGGAAACGGAGTTGAATTCGTCCCAACTCTCACTCTATTAAACAAGAAGGCATGAATCCCGAAATGAAGTTGATTTTGACACCCATGTCCTCTTTTTTGCTCCTACCCTGGATGAGCTTCAGTAAAACGAATTCACGCCAAAACAAAGCACAAACAAGTCAAAATCTGACACTTCCATGTTCTCACAACCAATGCATCCTGAATTTGTTGTAATAAAAAAGCGAGCAAATGTATATTTTTATATTTAATAATGATAAATGAGAAACACATCCAATTAAGGCAAGGAAAACACTTCTAGCTACGCAAGCTACACAATTTTCTACGCAAATAAAGCTGCATTCTTAGCGTTGCCACAAGGGGTGCTATAGCCGTCTTCTTATTGTCAGTTTTCTTTTACACATTCATTGTGGAACAACAGTTAGTTAGGAGGTTAGTTAACAGCCAACATGTTTATTTATGGTTTAATGGAACAGTAATTTGCAGTTAACTCTATCGCCCCCATGAGTAGCACCACTGCAAATACAGTATTTACAATGGGACTGCATACTTGCAATACATTGGTCAAGCATTCGCATTTACAGACATGCATAAGTATGAGCTTAATTGTAATTAAGTTTGGCAAGAAGACAAAACTTTGACTGAAGGCCTTGTGGAAACGCCCAAAGATGAAAAACGCCACAAACTGTCTTTACAAGAGCATCTGTCTCTTTCATTTATCGGCTCTTACGATCTGATCCCCTGATGTGGTTTGATTCTGTTGTCTTTGACAAAGTGTACGCATTAGCAGAGAGCTATAGTCTGTACTGCATGGTATCAAGTGCCTCAGCTGAGGTCATTTAAATGAAGTCGACAAAGCAACAAAACACCAGTGTCCTGTCTGATGAGAAAATGCGTATGTGCTACATGTCTGTTCTCAACCACAATAAAGATTATAGTAATTCCAGTATTTCTGGTGAATTATCACCAACCATTGGTGAGTACACTGCAAATCTTATTACTGGAAATCTTAAAGCTTTATAATGGGATTTTAAACATCACACTAAATTATGGGGGGAATCAAGTCTAATCCAGTCATATCACATTTATTTAGCATTTTAGACAATACATATAGTTTCAAAGCAGCTTCACAGCAATGAACAGACAAATAACAGTGTTGAAAAATTCATCAGTTAAGAAACAACTTCAATTTAAACCATAAAGCAAATACAGAAGAGTGTAAGCTCAATTCAGTTCAATAGGGATTCAATTCAGTTCTGTAAGTGTTGCAAAGGTAATTCAATTCAGTTATAAACCAACTGAAGACAGTGTCCCTATTCAGCTCAATTCTCAAGTTATATTCTCAATCTAGTAATTATTATTATTATTATTTTTGCGTTCTCATCCTATAACGTCAGTATGGTACGATAATCATGGGTGCAATTTACTAAGAATGAATTACCCAGACATAATGTTGTTTACTTGTATTTTCACTAAATTACTTATGAAAAATAAAGGATAAAAAATTGTACTGAACGCGATTTTTATTCCACAATTTCTATTTTGAAGCTCTCGAGCTGGATCAGTTCAATTTCTGGTAATGACACAGATCTTTTCTATGAATCAATCGAACCGGTTCACCAAACTGGTCTAATCGATTCTTCCACAATTCAGACTTATTCGTTGTAAGTGCTTTTAGGATAGGACATGAATCAGTGTGCGATGAGTGGTTGTCAAAAATAAACAACTCACAATGATTTAAACCGAGAACCGCCTCTGTCAAACTTGCCTGACTCGAAATAAGTCGAATGAACAATTCACTGACTCATTAAATCGATAAATGGCTCTGTCAAATATGCTTACGATCTTAATGTGTGACAGTTCTATCAACACAAATACGAAGCGGAGTCATCGAAACCACCTATTCGAAAGAATTCAAAAGAACTGATTCGTTTGCCTCCGTCACTCATGAATCAGTGTGCAACGAGTGATTCTCAAATGATCAACTCGCAACACTTTAAACCGAGAACCGCCTCTTTCAAACGCACCGGACTCGAAATAAGTCAAATGAACAATTCACTGACTTACTGAACCGATAAATGGCTCTGTCAAATATGCTTACGATCTTATTGTGTGAGTATTAACACAAGTATAGAGTCATCAAAACCATCTGTTCGAACAAATAAAAAAAAAAACAATTCGCTTGTCTAGAATCATCCACTGATAGAAAGCATCACAACGAATCAAAATTCTGATGTCTATAGAGCATATCAAGTCCTTTACCTGTCAAGAAGGTCTTATCTCTGCAACCAGATGTATTTAGTTGTTGTTCAACTTTCCTCATGTGGAGGTTGTGACAAAAAGCATTACAGTGACAAATTTTACGTGCTGTAAATTCAAAGACAGCAGAATTGAGGAGCTTGACAGCAATTTTGGTCGTGTTATGATCACTTTCATTAAAATAGTTTTTTTTCCCCCTCGCATCACTCCATCTTTTATATCTCATACACTCAGAGGAAGCAGCGCTCAAAAATGAGCTGATGATTCAGCACAGCAGAAGTATTTGCTGTCCATCATAAGAACCACAAGCTCCCTTTCACTCAACATGAGTATTTATTTCCCAAAGTGCAGCGCGATCGATCAGCCCAAGAATACCTCAGCTTTTCCTTTGCTGTTCAATTCATTTAAATGCTACAAATCATTTTTCTGGCAGTGTGGCCAACATTTTACTTAACCCTTATCAATGTCTGCATTGTAAATGGTTAATGGCTGTAAATTGTAAATGGTTTGTTGATAATAAACCCTTTCTTTTAGTTAGTTAGTTTTGGGGGTTTCGTTCATGCCAGAGTTTGTAGAGTCAGAGTACAAGAGCTGCATCATAAACTGAAGTCCTGATTTGAAATACAGAAGACATTATTACTACTCCAGACCAGGTGCTTCATGACGCAAAGTGCATTTTTTAAATGATCAAGCAGCACTTTCAAGGTGTAACGAGACGTCAACTGAGTGAGGATCCATCTGCAGCTTTATTGAAATCGTAATCAAACAGGCCAGGTCAAACACCAGCAAACACAACAGAGGAGAGAAGCCAAATCGTTAGTTAGGGACGTGCAAAAGGGTCGGGGCAGGCAGCAAACAATCAGTAGTCAAAGAACAATAGCAAGAGTTCGGGAATCAACAGAGAGGCCAGACACGGAAGGAAACGCTCAGAATTGTACACCGGGGCAATACAAGACTTCGCAATGAGGGAGAGTCTGAGAGCTGGTTAAATAATCCACTTAACGAGAGTCAGGTGCAGGAGCAATCAGAGCCAGGTATGCGAGTGTGAGTGTGTGTGTGTAGTCCGGATAAAGTTCAAAACTCGAGAGAGAGCTCCCTCTGGTGGTGAGCGGGAGGCACGGCGGGAGTCTCGTTTGTGACAAAATCAGCATATTAGAATGATTTCTGAAGGATCATGTGACACTGAAGACTGAGGGGATTTACTTTCGTTACAGGTGATGCAACCGTGCATAAAGTCTATAGTGTCAGTCCTCATGGTTGGCCACCAGAATTTGTTCTGGAGGAGATGGAGAGTGGCCGTAATCCCAGGATGACCAGAGCTGAGCCCCGAGTGAACGTGTTGCATGACCCTTTCACGGAGTTCCTGAGGCACAAAGATCTTATCGGGAGGGCATTCGGGAGGGGAGATTCCCTTGCGAAGTTGCTCCAGGGCAGATGGTACTAGGGGTAATGGGTATCGGAATTTAACAGTAATGTCGTTGAGACCTCGGTAACCGATACATGGACGTAGACCTCCATCTTTTTTCTTAACGAAGAAGAATCCTGCTGATGCAGGGGAGATTGATGGTCTGATGAATCCTTCAAAAAGTTCCACGTTGATATAGTTCTTCATAGCCTCCGACTCTGGTTGAGATAGAGGAAAGATACTGCCTTTGGGTGGTGTTGTGCCTGGTAGTAAGTCAATAGTGCAGTCGCTAGAGAGGTGAGGAGGTAGTTCTGACGCCTTGGATTTACTGAAGGCCTCCACGAGGTCCGTGTACTCTGAGGGAAGTGTAGATGAGTGAGCTGATTCCTCCGTGAGTTTGACGGCTTGAACTGAGATTGCTGGTTTGTTGCTCAGACACTTGACTTGACATGAAGGATCCCACTGAATGATCCGACCCTCCTTCCAGGAGATGAGTGGGTCATGTTGTCGTAACCAGGGAAGTCCGAGAATTACCGGGTTATGTGGTGAAGTGATGATGTAGAAACGAATGCTCTCCGTGTGAAGGGTCCCGGTCTCCAAACATAAGTCCACGGTGGTGTGCATGACCCTTCCCTCACAAGCAGCATTGCAACAGAAATCCCTTACACTTCGTGGGGTTTCCGTCGAATTTGTCTGGAAGAGCCAGGCGAGGATTCATCGAGGGAGTGGAAGAGAATGACGTGTCCATGCTCGGCTGATTAAGTGCTGATTCCGGAGATGAAAGGCGCATACTCCGCAGCACGTTAACAAGCTCCTCAGGTAGTGTTGTCAGTCGAGCCAGCTGGTGTTGATGAACAGCGAGTTGATTTGCCTGAGCTGATACTTCCGTAGTAAGTTGAGCCAGAGCCGCTGGATCATGTAATGGCGAAGTCTTCTGTAACGAGACGTCAACAGAGTAAGGATCCATCTGCAGCTTTATTGAAATCGTAATCAAACAGGCAAGGTCAGACACCAGCAAACACAACAGAGGAGAGAAGCCAAATCGTAGTCAGAGACGTGCAATGAGGGAGAGTCTGAGAGCTGGTTAAATAGTCCACTTAACGAGAGTCAGGTGCAGGAGCAATCAGAGCCAGGTATGTGAGTGTGAGTGTGTGTAGGCCGGATGAAGTTCAAAACTTGGGAGAGAGCTCCCTCTGGTGGTGTGCGGGAGGCACGGCGGGAGTCTCGTTCGTGACACAAGGGTTCAATTAAGTTCAGTATAATTATCAAAGTTCTTTATCAAAGTTTCAAATCTATCCAAGATTTAAATATTTTTAAGTCAGTTTAATATAAAGTTGTAATAATTTGCAAATTTGATGATACATAAATATTTAAGGCAGCAGTTGAACTTTTAAATATAAAAAATATAGATTTAAAAAACATACATATAGAAAAAAACGTAATTTCAGCTAGTTGACAAGGCAACATTTTTCATTTTCTTTTAGTTAACTTGAAGAGCTACATAACTAAAACTAAATAAACTAAAACTAATAAATAACAACAATAATAATAATAATAATAACTATGTAGATATATTTTTTCAAAATTAAAACTAACTTCAACTGCTAAAACTTTAAAATTAAATTAAAAACAGAAAATATATAAAATCTAATACAAAACATTAACAAAAACTACAGTATAATACACCAGTGATACTAAAATAACACACATTTGAATTTCAAAGGCTGCTCCATTTATGTTTTCTAACATCTAGTTTACTGTATTCCTACTCGATGTCAAGCTGACTTGGCTCTTTCCACACCCTCAAAACAGATTTGACAGATTCCCATCCATCAAACCCCAATGTATTTTTGGCTATTTCTACAAATATACCCCAGCGACTTAAGACTGCTTTTGTGCTCCAGGGTCACATATAATAATAATAACATTGATAATAATAAATGTCTCTTTGTTAGTATCTGTGTAGTCGTAATATTACCATCTGTTTTTGGTCTGTGTTTTGAAATGAAGTGTGAAAAAAATAAAAGATTCACGTTTTGCACATTTGCATGTATAATGTCCCTCTGCATTGATTAAATGTGTCTCCCATGAATTTCACTAATAACACTCTGATCCAGGGACCCAAATGATTAAAGCCGTGCACGCACACACGATTCCTATGAAATGAAGCAAACAAAAAAAAAAAATGAAAATTGGAAATAAAAATAAAAATAAAAAGTTAATAAAAAATAAGTGTATATATATACACAGGACGTGGTTGTAGTAAAGCACACGACGATGGAGTAAACGTAAATAGTCTTTAGTTCTAACTTCAAAACAAAGGACAGGAGAATAACCAGGAGAACTCATTAACATTAACATCAACACACATATTCCATTAAATCTGTGGTCTCAAACTCAATTCCTGGAGGGCCACAGCTCTGCAGAGTTTAGCTCCAAATCACACCTGCTTAGAAGTTTCTAGTGATCCTGAAGACCTTGATTAGCTGGATCAGGTGTGTTTGATTAGGGTTGGAGCTAAACTGTGCAGAGCTGTGGCCCTCCAGGAATTGAGTTTGAGACCAGTGCATTAAGTAAACATCAATACAGGACAAAGAGTAGACAGAAACAGAAGGCTAATAAGGACAGGCAAACAAAAGGAGCAAACGAGATCATTAACAAGGTGACGGAAGCTACACAGGTGAACAGAATGAACTAATCAGGGCAACTAACTAGGTCAAAGAACAAATGATAGGAGATCAGGAAATAAACGTGACATATATAGCTTTCATTTATTTTTAGATTTAGTAAATTTAGTACTTCAGCGTTTTATTTTTTAAAGTTTGTTTTTGATCTATTATTTTATTTCAGTTTTCTTTCAATTAACAAAAACGTTAAGAGTTTTAGTTTTAGTTAATGATAACAACACTTAATGGTACTAAATGACCAGACCCAGGTGAAATCTGCAGACTTTTTGTACTGGTTTTCTACTAGTTAATCTGCTTAATTCTGTAGAAGCGATTCAACCATGCTAAAATGTGTTAAATGGAGCTGACAGCACCACACTTTTATTGGTAGCACAAACTGTATTCAGAGATTTATCACCTGTTTTTCTCCTTCACGAAGCGAAAGGGGTCAAACGCTAGAAGTCCATCTGTGAGGCCGCCAAGATTCATGGATAAAAGTCTGATCACAGAGGGGGAGAAACACACAGTAAGAGAGAAACCAGGATCCTTCCATCTCTGTCTGTAAAACAACACGAGCGCTCACACGTTCACACTTACGCTGAAGGAGTCGTGAATGGACCATCTGACCTCGGATGACGCAATGACTCACAGACGGCCCTCGTGGACTCCACCGCACGGCTAAAAACACTCAGCACCATCTGTTAGCAGCTCGTGAGATACAGCACAAATGATTCACTGCAGAGGAGTCTTAATGGAAGGGTCTGTCACAACAACTTATTTATAATAGGTATATTTCATATATATTTTATTTTTCATTTTGCGGTTTAAATGTGTCTCAGATTATCCGTACCATCTGCCTTTACATAAACGCACTGGTGATACCATGATTAATGGTGATGGTACACATATTAATATCATAATTACTTCAAATATCAAAGATAATTCAGTAAATAGTTCATGTTTAAAAAAAAAAACCATAGTATTTCCATGATACCCATCCAAAAAATACATGGAAATACCACGGTAAATGTGTGCTAAATGTGAAAAAAACAAAAAAAAACACTGTGGTAGCACCATGATACATGTGCCAAAAATAAAATAAAATAAAATCTAAGGAGTACCATGAAAGAGGCAACCTACAGAAAAAAAACATGGTAGTTAAATAGTAAATGTGCAACAAAAAAAAAAAGTATATATAAATTGCATAATTATTGTATAAATATTAATTAAATTAAATAAAAATTCACTACAATGGTATAGTGCGTACCTTAAAAATATTTTCATGGTACATGTAAAAAAATAATAATAATAACTTGGTAGCACCATAGTACATGTGGAAAAAAAGAAATAAAATGTAAATAAAATACAAACAGAAACAAAGTAGTACCATGGAACAGGTACACGTCAATAAAACAATTATGTTGTAAAATAAAATAAAAACATACAATCCAAAAAACATGGTAGCAGCAACATAGTACATGTGCCAAGAAATTAATTAAAATAAACAAATAAAACAAAGATTCAGATCACTAACATGAAACAGCAATGGCAAAAACAGTGAATGTTCAATTTAACAAGCACCTCTAATCACTGTTTAATCTTCCCGAGTTTAAGAGCATCAGTTTATTTGATACACACATCAGGCCTGTTCAGTCTGGACCGGACAGTAATTACAGCATCATTCACTTCACTCAAAAGCTTTGAAAGGCTTGCTAATGATGTGGTGATGTGAGACAAACCCACCATCACAGACAGAAGGCTCAAGCAGTGACCCGTTATTTTACCTGTTTGACAGTCCCTGACAGTCTGGCTCTGCAACTGCAAGAAGAAACACTGCTGCATGAATCCTACAGTTTCAAGTTGCATTTCAAATATGATGGAGGTAGCAATGACATTAAACATCTTGTTTATCACATATCCAGTTATAATGTTATACGTTATCTTTTTTACTCACACTGCTTATATATTCTTTTTGGCTCTGTTTTATTACCTTTGCAATGCATTCTTTGCAATCCCAGAATTCACTGCAGTACAAAAACGCTTCCAAGATGAAACGAGAGAAATTCCTTTATATATATATTCATTCAATTAATACTGAAAAGCAAAAATTATTATTACTTAATGTACTATTTTACCCAATATTTGTGTGGTGTGATGTATTTTTATTGTATCAAATCATTAGCTCAGCAACATGGAATGGCCAAATGATTTATAGACATAATAAAATAAAATAGCATGACTTAAGACAGTTTAAAAGCAATCAGTAACTTTATTGAATTATTTTTCAGTAACACAGAATGACAAAGCAATTCAAATGTGTCATTTCTGCAAAAACTAGTTGAATTGCAGAAATGAATGACTGTTTTCAAGCATATGGAAGCCAATAAAGATGACGCATTACTATTTTAGCGACATATTTTCCTAAGATCTCAAAGGTTATCTAAAGAAACAAGTTCTTTTACATTTTCCTTCATATTTAATGACCAATTTTCACAATCCGATCAATCCCGATGGATAAAATCAAGTTCCACCCTACATTATTTCTTATCGAATATCTTGTTTTACTCAGAAATTATGAATGCATGGCTGTTTTGTCTGGCTTACAGGAGAGAAGGAGAGACAGACGGACAGAGAGCAGCGTCACTGTTGCAGGGCAGGAAGGATCTTCCCCTCACACAGACCGAATCCCACTCTATAGCCCCTACCCTCACAATGACCTGCACAGAGAGAGTCCAGAAGCGACACAACAGAGATCATATTTCCATCAACAGACATCTCTCCAACATTAAACATGCACACGCAGACTCTAAAAGCCCACCTGTGAGAGTGACCTCGTCCCCGTCCTTCAGGAAGGTCCTTGTCTCTCCATCGCCGAGGTCAATAGTCTTGGATCCTCGCCATGAGAGCTCCAGCATAGAGCCGAAACTCTCTGGATCCTTCATGCACACAAATACAGAGGCAGTACTATTTAATACAGCTCTATGCAGAAACATATTTCTTAATTATTTTTTACTATTTTATTAATTACAGTTCAAATGATTCATGGTAATTACTGTATTATTTACTAAATTTAACTGATTGAAATGATCTAAAAATATAAATGTGTCTTCCAGTGCATTTATTTAAAATAATATTTTTTATAAATAATAATGTTGATTATTATATTATGTACAGAATTTAATGGATTGAAATGATATAAAAAAATAAATGTAGCTTCCTGTGTATTTACTTGAATTGCTTTTTAAAAAAATATTAATTATAGTTAAATGTAATAATTAAAGTTAATTATTATATCATTTACTGAATTTAAAAGATTGAAATAATATTAAAATATAAATGTGTGTTCCAGTTTATTTACCTAAATTAATTATTTTTATTATTATAATTAATCGTTAAAATTAAATAATTAAAGTTAATTATTATATCATTTACAGAATTAATTGAGATAACAGATTAAGTATAAATGTTCATTTCTCAAGCAATTGTTTTTACAGAAGACAAACATTTGCAATTTTTTATAATTATTATTAATATTATTGATTGCAGTTGAAATGAATGATTAATGTTAATTATTATATTATTTACTGGATTTAATGGTTCACATATCAAAATGTAAATGTGTCTTCCAGTTTATTTACCAATTTTTTTATATTTAATACTAATATCAAAATATAAATATATATTAATAATTATAGATACATGTAATAATTAATGTTCATTATATAATGTTATTATATTATATTAATATTATTTATATATAATATATTTATCATAATATTTATTAAAATTAACATTGAATTAGAATAAAAATATCAATATGAATTCCATGATATTTACTTAAATGAATAAATAATAAAATGAATAAAATTCTTATTTTAAGGTTTCAGAACTGATCTGACTCGTTAGGCCTTGATCTAAATCACGAGTTCAAGATCACGAGATCTACATCAAGAGTTTTTTTTCTTTTTCAAGTGTTTCTTTAATGTATTCTATATATCACGTTTCATGGACCAGTACATGTACTGAGAAGACACACAACACATTACACGCACCTGCTTGTCTGTTACTAAATGAGAAAATGGCTTTCTCTGCATGTGACGATACAGAAAGCATGGAAATGGAATGGGTTTCTCCCAGAACCAATAACACAAGGAGCCCAACACAGAGGCACTGAGAATGAATAGCTTTGTTTATTTGCTCTGCACAGTCTGTGATGTTTAAGTGCCTGATTCACTAATGGAATTATGCAAATCAGGTAATCGTAAACAGACACCATATAAACAGCAAGAGTGTGTATTTTTGCACAGAAAACGACAAAACAATTCCAGTGGGGATGAAAATAATCTCTATTGGGTGCAAAGGGCAGGGTTACATTTTTATTTGGCCCAAATGATCAGTTCTTTGTTGTTTCTTGTCCCAGTATGACTCAACGCTTACACTATGTTGGCCAGCCATTCTGCATATTTGTGTAGAGTATGTTTATCATTGCCTTATGCAATTGCTCTATGCCATCTTTGATTCTTTCCTGCTCAATATCTGGTTCATGCTGGAGCTTTTTCAGGGAAACTCATGTATAATCAAATGGGTACAGTAAGAGTTGTCAGTATGAGTTACTTCTGGAACTGCAATGTGCCAATGCAAAACAAATGCAAAACTATCTCTTACCTTAAAATTGGACTTGCAAATAGTGACGGCCTCTCGCATCCCCTCACCTGAACAGATGAGAAATAAACGAGAAGAAAACAAGACTGAGCACTGTAACATGCAGCATATGCACATTAATGACAGACAGATGTTACAGATACTGACACACACCTTTCACAGCGACAAAGAGGTTGATGTTGAACGTATAGGGGTCATCGTGACGCAAGTATGGAAGAGGCACAGGGTCCTGAAAAATAATTTGAAGAAAACTGAGCACACATCTCAGCCAAAACCTGAAAAATGAAGTCTACTCAGGCAGTACATATGGAGGCAGAAAGGCACATCTGAACTCAATATTTGCATCAGGAAGTCAAGGTTTGTCTGGTTCACATAGTCCAGACAGCTGCTGGAGCTACAGAGTTATGCAGGTAAAAAAAGCCATTTAAATGTTGATGTGCAATCAGACATAAATAAATAATAAATATACCAGTTTTATCTATGCACAATTTTTATTTTGAGGACCCTTAATTTTAATATTTTCTTATATTTAATGTTTTATATATGTTTATTTGTTGCTGCTGTGTGTCAGGGTTATTATCGTTAACTAAAACTAAGAACAGAAAAAAAAACATTTTCGTTACTTGATATAAAATAAAATATAAAAACATTTTATTTCAGATTTTATTCCAAGACAACATTTCTTGTTCTCATTTATTTCTCAGTGTTTCTCATTTTCAAGCTAAAGTACTACAATACCTAAAACTAATAAATAAAAAATACTTTTTTTTGTTTAAAATAACAACAAAAATGCACAATAAAATTTCTAACATGTTAAAGAAAATGAGTGAAAAAAGAAAATACAAAAATGCAATCTAATTAAAAATATTAATAAAAACTATAATGGAATACCATTGATACTAATATAACACTGTTGTGTACATTATTTGGGTTGCTGATTGATGGAAATGAGAAAAATGCTGTGTGATGGAGATGAAATTCATAAATGAATTTAAACTATGGTTATTTGATTTAACTCAATTTAAAACCATTAAAAAACATTTCGTTACTTGAATTAAAAAATTAACTGAAATAAAATAAAAATATAAAAAAATAAAACTTAATATAAAAATAAAAAAAACCTATTTCAGCTTGTTGCCAAGGCAATATTTCTCATTTTAATTAGTTTAACTTAATGTACTAAAATAACTAAAAACTAAAACTGAAATAAAAATTTATAAAAACTGCAGACATATAAAAAAAACTAAAATACTAAAAATTACAAAAACATAAAAAAAAAGAACAAAATTACTAAAACTTAAAAAAATTTAATTTAAAATAAAAATGGAAAATATAAAAACTGGTTTAAAATATTAAACATATTAAACATTTAAAATTATTTTTAAAACCTAAGATTCCATTTTTTTTGCCAGTTGCACAAAAAGTATTACAGTCAATAAATATTTGCTGTTACAAAAATCTAAGAACTCATGTTGAACTTCTGCAAATAAAAAACTACATTAGCCTTAAAGCATCAGAACAGACCTGCAGCCCATTTTTGGGTGGCGACCCATCAATTGAGAATCACTGATCCAACAAATAAATGCGTAAAAAGAGAATATAGATGTGTTTTTGCCTCATTCGCTGGATGTTGTAGAGAAAGAGGAAAGCAGTAACTCAAAGAAAGGCCTTTAGCACGTCTCATTTCCCGCTTATATGCAAAGTCTGCACTCTGCCGTCTGTGATGATGAAGTGTCCGTTCCACAGAGCTGTAACAGGACTGTAAAGTTGAATAAATTTGAACTATGACCATCATTTGTAAAGATAATGAGTCTGCAATGGCCTTTCCTGAGGTGCTAATCGGATACTCTGTCCACAGCCTATGCAAGCAGCGTTTTAAAGGCACCAAAGAGCTTCTACCAAAGAGGCATGATTATGTTGCCTTCTAAAGACACCCATCCGTTCTGCATGAAGAAGGGCTATTTGTGTGACACACGGAGCTGCTGCCTATGTAGAGAGATCCAAATCATTCACTTATAAGGTTTAGCTTCAGTAAGGATGCTGTCTATATATGTAGTAGACAGCAGGTTTTGGAAATGAACAGAAAAAAAGAGACAATAAGCTGAAAATATACATTTCCGTTCAAAAGTTTGGGGTCGGTAAGATTTTTTAAAATATTTTTGAAAAGTTGATGCTCACCAAGGCTGCATTTATTTGATAAAAAAAATACAATAAAACAGTAATATTGTGAAATATTATTACAATTTCAAATAACTGTTTTCTGTTTGAATATATTTTAAAATGTGATTTATTCCTGTTTTTAAAAATATTTTTGAAAAGTTGATGCTCACCAAGGCTGCATTTATTTGATAAAAAAAAATACAATAAAACAGTAATATTGTGAAATATTATTACAATTTCAAATAACTGTTATTTTTGTGCCTTTTCAGGATTCTCTGAACAGAAAGTTCAAAAGAACAGCAATTATATGAAATAGATTTTTTGTAACAATTTAAAAGTCTTTATTCTTATTTTTGATCAATTTAATGCATCTTTACAAAATAAAAGTATTATTTAAAAAAAAAAGTCTCAATAAGCTGACAATTATTTTCATGTTATGGCCTATAAAATGAATATTATATGGATAAATATTCATCTTGTGCATTTAAAGAGAAGGGGCTCTCAAATACTTTTTCCATAATCTACCTTAACCTGTCCCTGTGAAATGCTACAATACAATCTTAAAATAAGTAAAAATGCAAATGGCCAAAACCTGAAAAATTAAGTCTTTTAATACATAGCATATAGAGATTGGAAGGCATCACATACAGTATGATCTTAAACTAAACAGGAAACTATAAAATATCCAATATAGACTGTTACTGATAAACAGGAAAAAGCAAGATGCCGATGTATTGTGCATGCAGCTATTTTCAACCCATTAGGAATGCAGTAATAAATGACTCTGTGTATTTCTAGTGTCATCCCATTCCCAAAATATTCACACTCTTACACTTAGAATCGACCCAATTTACCTGAACCGGATTGGGCTCGACAAAGGGCATCAGTGCTTCCATGGGAACGACCCAGGGCGAGATAGTGGTCCCAAAATTCTTGCCCAGGAACGGACCTAATGGAACATATTCCCAAGCCTGGATATCCCGAGCTGCAACATAAAAGATAAACAGGAAACTATAAAATATCCAATATAGACTGTTACTGATAAACAGGAAAAAGCAGATGCCGATGTATTGTGCATGCAGCTATTTTCAACCCATTAGGAATGCAGTAATAAATGACTGTGTGTATTTATAGTGTCATCCCATTCCCAAAATATTCACACTCCTACACTTAGAATTGACCCAATTTACCTGGACCGGATTGGGCTCGACAAAGGGCATCAGTGCTTCCATGGGAACGACCCAGGGCGAGATAGTGGTCCCAAAATTCTTGCCCAGGAACGGACCTAATGGAACATATTCCCAAGCCTGGATATCCCGAGCTGCAACATAAAAGAGATAAAGACACTGCATAGAGTAAGTAACCTATACGGATCATGCACTGGCATTCTGGCAGTGAGTTTTGCGGGGCTACAAACTTTCTTTCAAACATGTACCCCGCTGAAAACAGTTTAAATGCATGAGTCCTGAACAACTAGATGCATTTACACTCTCTTTAAACTTTATCTCTTCTGCTGCTTGCCTGAATCTTGGCAAGGATGGATCATTACCTGTGCTATTTCCTCATCTTTGACTAAATTCAATTAGTTTTTTCAAATTAAATGTGCAGTTATTCATTGCACACATCACTACTCATGCACAAACAGGCTGTGTTCCAAATCCCAGTGAGTTGCCTTGATATCTACAGCCTACATAGGCAGCTACTTTCTAAGATGGAACTTTCCATTAAAGACACAACATTCTAACACTCCAATAAGCATAAACATACATAACACACACAGATATTGACCAAATAGTACTTTTTTAAATTAAAAACTAGTTTTATTGACGTATTTTGGTTATCTTATTAATATATAATATATATATAATAATCCTTCTCTCACTTTGTCTGTCACACATGCAATGCTGCCTTACAGTTTGGCTTAAAAAAAGGCATCTTTGAACATTGTGTATCAGCCTGTGTAGTTGAAGTGTGCATATGATCCCTCAAAATGCTGACTATGTAGTTGCAACAGTGTGTTAGAGATAAACTCTACAATTTGATTAATTAAGGAATAATTTGCTGCAGTGTAAATTTTCACACTTCACCATAATACATTACAATGCAATATAATTCAATTTTCCAAACCAAAATTTGCTGGCAAAATAAGCCCAATAAAGCTTTTGTCCAGACAAATAAATTCAGTCACATTAGACGAGATTATTGAATTTGAAACTGCAAGTTTTCATAAAGTCTGCAGCCTCACAGCATTGTTATTCTTTATCCATCTCATTTCTTTATTTATTCATTGCGATTCAAATCCATTAATTTATCTAGAAATCTCATCCAGACTGATGCATCAGATTATTTCTCGCAGCCTTACGCAGAACAGATGCCAAAGAGACGCCACTACACACCATCAAGACGGCATCGCTCTGCTCTGCACGAACTGTTCCAAACAGCACAAGATATTCTGGAGCTGTACTCATATAACATACAGATATCTACCCTCTGCATAATTCTGACAGACTCTCGCTAGAAGACATGCAGCATTTCTGAGGAATGTGTTTCAAATGAGAACTGGAACTCGCTTCTGGTGAGGAAGGAACTTTGGAGGAGAAAAGAGAGGTTTTCTAAAAAAAAAATGCAAGGAAGAAAACACTGAATGTAAAGTAAAATCTGGAAGGAAGCAGCCAAAAAAAAAACATAAGCATTCCTGAGACAGTTTGTCATTGAAACGAAAACACAAATGCATGTCCAAAATAATGGCAAATATAAAATACACAAAAAGTACATAAGTAAATAAATACACAAAAATATTGGGCAAAATAGTCGATTTTTAAATTGCTTCGTGATGCATTTTGTGATACTTAGTGATGCATTTTATGTTTGAACAAATGATGAAAAATGTTTAATATATAATATAATATTTCTATCAATTTGTCTGTCATGCATGCAGTGCTATGTAGTTCACAAAGTTTTGCAACGGAGCAGAGCAAGACAGTAATGCAAGCAAAATAACGGCAAATATAAAATACATAAAAAGTAAATAAACATGCACAATTATTGGGAAAAATAGTACATTTTTTAAATGCAACTTATCGATGCATATTAATATTGAACATTACAAGTTTAATATATCGTATTTATCTTACTTTTCAACAGAGCAGTAAATAAACAAACAAATGGGCAAAATAGTACATTGTAATTTTTATATTACAAACAACATTTTTTATTAGAACTTACTGATGCGTTTTGCTATTGAACAAATTCATTTTTAAATATTTTATATAATATTTCTCTCACTTTGCAAGTTTTGCAGCAGAGCAATACAGTAACGCATGTGCAAAATAATGCACATGCATTTATGTTAAAAAACAAACAAAAGTACAAAAGTAAATGAAAAATCCTTAAAATGTACAATTTTGGTTTCCAAACATCTCTTGATTTTTTATGGTTTCTTACTGATGTCAGACAATATTTCATTGCACACATTACATTTTTTGATTGGATTGGCACAAACCATTAAAAGTCAGAAGACTTGTGTTTTACTTACTCTGCTACAAAACAGCATTCTGTGAAAGGAAACTGAACAGCTAAGCAGATGCTGTGTAAACTGACGTAGTTTGGCATGCACACTTCACCAAGCCTCTCCCTCTGCCTCCTCGCCCTAAAAGTGTTTCTCATTTCCCAAGTCTGCTCAACGGCTCATAAAAATGCAATGTGTTTAGTGTGCTCAAGAAGGAGCCATCTGAGTTTTAGGAAGAGACAGAGGACTAATAAAAAGAATTAACAGCGGTTGTTGCTCAGAAATGCCACCCTTGCCTGACTGGGAAACACCGCTAGATCACGCCACGTCTGACTCACTGCGCCAGGCTTCTCCGAACAGTTAAAGAAACCTTGCAAGATATCATTAAAATTCTCTCAAGTGAAACCGAGTTGTGGTATGATTCATAAATTGAGATTTACAATAATATTTCACTGTGTTTGTTTGGACATGACAAGACAAATGAAAAGCAAGACTGAGTTTTTTTGTGGCAATATGGTAGTACAAAATGCAATCAATGTAAAGTACTTAATATGGTTTAATGACGTGAACTTCTTTAAAATGTCCCGCATACCAGTATAGATACATGATAATACTAAAGTATGGAATTCAACCTTTTTTCTTTCACTATCAAATTTCATTTGTTTTTCACACTTGTGTTGCAGTATATAGCTTATACAAGCTTAACATCATAGATGATTTAAGAGAATATGCACTGCAGATGTTAGTTCTCACCACTCCAGTCGTTCATAAGCACCATGCCGAAGATGTGCTCGTGAGCCTTCTCCACTGGGATGGGCTCTCCCAGCTTGTTCCCTTTTCCCACAAAGAACGCCTGAAAGACAAATGTCACATTAAATATATAATATCAGCATATCTCATCCTAAACTTATATGCTTAGAATATTGCAGCATATTTAGAGACAAGTATCTGCATAAGCACACAGAATGCTAGTGCAAGGCAAGGTGCCACAGAGATTAAATAATACATTGTTATCCAAGTAGCACATAAGTGCATGAGTAAATAACAGAGAGCCTCGCACCACTTATAAGTTCATTACATTTCTGGTTGCTTTTACAGTTGCACAAATAAATTACATGAATACATTTTGATTATTGCAAAGCCACTGTAGACTAAAAAGTGACTGGAAAGCTGGTTTGATGCATCTAAAATCATAATTTTTATTGTTTTATTATTGCATATGAATTACAATTATTAAATGTTCAGGAAATAACTATTAAATATTTGGTGACAACATTTATTTTAACTGAGTTTTACTGATTTCATCAATTTTTTTAATTAGTTTAAGTATTTAATACATTTAATTAAAACATTCTGAATCTACAGCATTCCAGCATTCGCTACAATGGCTGTTTGGTTTAAAATGATCTGTTCATCTTTTAAGCCATTTCAGGGCGCATATATATATATATATATATATAAATTTCAAATATCAACTGCAAAATATCAAGATTTATCACTTAGTTCTAACCCAAGTCATACAGTATAAACGACAACAGAATAACATAGCATTACTGCAAGGAGTGCTATGTAGTTCACAAAGTTTTGCAACGGAGCAGAGCAAGACAGTAATGCATGCAAAATAACGGCAAATATAAAATACATAAAAAGTAAATAAACATGCACAATTATTGGGAAAAATAGTACATTTTTTAAATGGCAACTTATCGATGCATATTAATATTGAACATTACAAGTTTAATATATCATATTTATCTTACTTTTCAACAGAGCAGTAAATAAACAAACAAATGGGCAAAATAGTACATTGTAATTTTTATATTACAAACAACATTTTTTATTAGAACTTACTGATGCATTTTGCTATTGAACAAATTCATTTTTAAATATTTTATATAATATTTCTCTCACTTTGCAAGTTTTGCAGCAGAGCAATACAGTAACGCATGTGCAAAATAATGCACATGCATTTATGTTAAAAAACAAACAAAAGTACAAAAGTAAATGAAAAATCCTTAAAATGTACAATTTTGGTTTCCAAACATCTCTTGATTTTTTATGGTTTCTTACTGATGTCAGACAATATTTCATTGCGCACATTAAATTTTTTGATTGGATTGGCACAAACCATTAAAAGTCAGAAGACTTGTGTTTTACTTACTCTGCTACAAAACAGCATTCTGTGAAAGGAAACTGAACAGCTAAGCAGATGCTGTGTAAACTGACGTAGTTTGGCATGCACACTTCACCAAGCCTCTCCCTCTGCCTCCTCGCCCTAAAAGTGTTTCTCATTTCCCAAGTCTGCTCAACGGCTCATAAAAATGCAATGTGTTTAGTGTGCTCAAGAAGGAGCCATCTGAGTTTTAGGAAGAGACAGAGGACTAATAAAAAGAATTAACAGCAGTTGTTGCTCAGAAATGCCACCCTTGCCTGACTGGGAAACACCGCTAGATCACGCCACGTCTGACTCACTGCGCCAGGCTTCTCCGAACAGTTAAAGAAACCTTGCAAGATATCATTAAAATTCTCTCAAGTGAAACCGAGTTGTGGTATGATTCATAAATTGAGATTTACAATAATATTTCACTGTGTTTGTTTGGACATGACAAGACAAATGAAAAGCAAGACTGAGTTTTTTTGTGGCAATATGGTAGTACAAAATGCAATCAATGTAAAGTACTTAATATGGTTTAATGACGTGAACTTCTTTAAAATGTCCCGCATACCAGTATAGATACATGATAATACTAAAGTATGGAATTCAACCTTTTTTCTTTCACTATCAAATTTCATTTGTTTTTCACACTTGTGTTGCAGTATATAGCTTATACAAGCTTAACATCATAGATGATTTAAGAGAATATGCACTGCAGATGTTAGTTCTCACCACTCCAGTCGTTCATAAGCACCATGCCGAAGATGTGCTCGTGAGCCTTCTCCACTGGGATGGGCTCTCCCAGCTTGTTCCCTTTTCCCACAAAGAACGCCTGAAAGACAAATGTCACATTAAATATATAATATCAGCATATCTCATCCTAAACTTATATGCTTAGAATATTGCAGCATATTTAGAGACAAGTATCTGCATAAGCACACAGAATGCTAGTGCAAGGCAAGGTGCCACAGAGATTAAATAATACATTGTTATCCAAGTAGCACATAAGTGCATGAGTAAATAACAGAGAGCCTCGCACCACTTATAAGTTCATTACATTTCTGGTTGCTTTTACAGTTGCACAAATAAATTACATGAATACATTTTGATTATTGCAAAGCCACTGTAGACTAAAAAGTGACTGGAAAGCTGGTTTGATGCATCTAAAATCATAATTTTTATTGTTTTATTATTGCATATGAATTACAATTATTAAATGTTCAGGAAATAACTATTAAATATTTGGTGACAACATTTATTTTAACTGAGTTTTACTGATTTCATCAATTTTTTAAATTAGTTTAAGTATTTAATACATTTAATTAAAACATTCTGAATCTACAGCATTCCAGCATTCGCTACAATGGCTGTTTGGTTTAAAATGATCTGTTCATCTTTTAAGCCATTTCAGGGCGCATATATATATATATATATATATAAATTTCAAATATCAACTGCAAAATATCAAGATTTATCACTTAGTTCTAACCCAAGTCATACAGTATAAACGACAACAGAATAACATAGCATTACTGCAAGGAGAAAGTGACAAATTGAGTGCAATTTTGGAAACATTTCCACTGAAAGTACATTTCTTGTAAAGACATTCTCTTGAGATTACGTGCCTTGTTTATGGGAACAATGGGGAAGGATCGAGATCTATGCAAGTCTGTAGTTCCTTATATCATCGCTGCACAGGACTGAATCAGCAACAACTCACAATAACATGCTGAACTAATAAACTAATGAACTATATCAAATAACACTTTAACTCACCATCTCTAACTCTATATCTAGCTGCTTGCTAGGTCCAAAGATGGGCGGCTGAGCTGAAAGAGAAACATAGTTATGAAACAAACAGATTTACAGCTGTTTTGATGTATTTCTCAGCAGAGTTCATTACAGACTGAATCTGCATAATATTTATAGTCACCACTTAAACACGTGTCAGATCAGTTCTCAAGAGAGGCTGTAATAATAAGCGGTGCGGGTTTGCTGACCAATGAGAGCAATCATTTAACGTATGGGAAAATATCATAACAGCTCCATCATTCCAAGCTACATGGAGGTTTTTCATGAAACATGCTGCCATTAATCAGCCTGTTATTGCTGTGATGTCTATGACGCAAAAAGGCAAATGCACATATTGTTATTTGTTAATGTGCTGACTGTGCCATATGTTAATGCACAACTCATTATTCACACAGAGAATACTGCAATGTGCACTTAACTGCTATAATTAACTTCATAATATTTTGCAACAAAAGCAAAGCCTGTTTTAGGACCATTAAGATTTTATTTTGCATTGTAAATATTTTTAATGGCTATTAAAAGAATAGTTGACAGAAAAAAATTGCTGAAAATGTACTCACCCTCAGTCAGTTTAAGATGTAGATGAGTTTGTTTCTTCATCAGATTTGGAGAAATGTAGCATTACATCACTTGCTCACCACTGGATCCTCTGCAGTGAATGGGTGCCGTCAGAATGAGAGCTGATAAAAACATCACAATAATCCACAAGTAATCCACACCACTCCAGTCCATCAATTAACATACTGTAAAAAGTGAAAAGCTGTGTGTTTGTAAGAAACATATCTATCATTGAGGCATTTTAACTTTAAACCATCACTTCTGGCCAAAATATGAGTCCATAATCCATAATAATGCTAATCTCCCGTTGTCCTCTCACATCAAAATCCACCAGCATATTTTGTTTACAACAGTTTTGGACTGTTGCATATTTCTCTCCTGATTCAGACAAGGTGACTTTTTCACTGGAGAATCAATATTATGGAGAGAGGACTCGCATTTTAGCTGGAAGCTTTTCACTTCACAGGATGTAAATTGATGGACTGGAGTGGTGTGGATTACTTGTGGATTATTGTGATGTTTTTATCAGCTGTTTGGACTCTCATTCTGATGGCACCCATTCACTGCAGAGAATCCACTGGTGAGCAAGTGATTGAATGCTACATTACTCCAAATCTGTTCTGATGAAGAAATAAACTCATCTACATCTTGAGGGTGAGCACATTTTTAGCAAATTTTCATCTTTGGGTGAACTATTCCTTTAAGCACAATCAAACAGAAACAATACAGTTTATTTTCAGTTTTTATAAATTCTAAATTTACAGCAGAGGAACTTCTTGTGTTGATGAGTCTGTGGTTTATCCACCATCTTTTGTTTACCTGCGTCTGGTCTCATCTGTCCTCGAGGTCTTCTGATTGGTGCTCCAGAGACGACCACAGATGAAGCTCTCCCATGATACCCTACTGGCAGTCTCAGCCTACAGGACAAGATAAAATGTCATTCCCTTTATCACAACACATCTTTTGGGTGAATTTTGCATCCTTTAAAGGGTTAGTTCACCCAAAAATGAAAATTCTGTCATTAATTACTCACCCTCATGTCGTTTCACCCGTAAGACCTTCGTTCATCTTCGGAACACAAATTAAGATATTTTTGATGGAATCTGAGAGCTGTCTGACCCTGCATAGACAGCAACGCAACTGAAATGTGTGCGCAAAAAACCCCCCCAAAAAACACTTTATTCAACAATTCGTCTCCTCCGCATCACCCTGGTGCAATTTTGGAGAATATCAGCTGGATGTAAACAGCGTATGTTGTTCTGTGTCAGCTGCGTCACACGGATATGCTGTTTTCATTCAGATCAAGACATCCAAAAATGACATTTCTGTCATCATTTACGCCTCCTTATGTTGCACTAATCCAGACCTGCATGACTTGCTTTGTTCTCCAGAACATAAAAGAAGACATTAAGAAGAACAGCGGATGACAAATAATGGCTTTAATGGAAAAACTTTGAAATATTGTAAGATTTAGCCTTCAGTTATGATTATACGTAACAGACACACACACACACACACACACACACACATATATATTGTTTTATATATATATATATATATATTAAAAAACAAACAACAACAAAAGAAAAACAAATGAATATGTAAATAAATTCCACTTTAATATTTAGAGTAAATGCACATTGATAACCTAAATATTATGCATTTAGGCTTCCACATAAAACTCTTATAAATAGCAAATCATTTAATTATTTATTACAGAGGAATCAAAATATTAAGCATTTATCACATTAAAAAAACATATGTTCTCTACCTAATCACAATGATGGCATTTCTTTATACAATAATGTGTCAGATATGCTTTCAACGGAGGTAAATATAAATAGTTGACCTTGGTTTTTAAAGTACTGTATATACATTTCCGGCTAGGATAATACTTGAATTTAAGAGGTTTTTATGCATAATCACTCCAAATTATCGTACACAGTTTTAGTAGTAATTTAACATCCATTTCACTATATTAGATACTCCTCGAGCAAAGAACTGAAATTCTTTGCATTGAAAAGAGCAAAAACACTCTTCAAAAATTCTCCTGTGTTTCACAGAACAAATAGCAGCATGCAGGTTTGGAGTGACATGAGGGTGAGTAAATATTGACAGAATTTACACTTCTCTGCGACCTACTTCTTTAACGTTTCATTTCAAATCCTACTCCAAATTTCACCCCGGCCACAAAAGCCCAGCTCAGGCCCGCGGCTTCAAGCCCAATGTAAATCAACTATAGATTTTCCTCCAGACTAATTCTCATTCTTTCCTGAAGAAGTGACACGTGTTTGGAAAGGCCCGGTGCGGTGACAGACTGACTGAGCCGAGGGGAGCTTCAGGTAGGTGAGCTGCTGAAATTAAATTTCAGAAAACTTCCCTCTTCATTTCCACACGAGTCCTTGTTCTGTCTTCGGGCGAATGACTCCCTCTCTGGGCCTTGTAAGTGAAAATGTGACAAGAAATACGGTTCTGTTTCGGAGGGAATAGTTATTGCAAAAGACATTTTTCACAGCGAGCTGGAAAATGCGCAGGTGCATTATTTAGCCTGACAGGCGTACGCTAGGAAAGAATAAAGCTAGTGTTTACGGGAATAACTTACAGGAACTTTGCTGGGTCTTTAAAACTTGAATTGATTCGGCTGCACGCTTGCTTCGGATGTTAGTATTTAAGAGGGTGAGGAATATTAATAGGCTGTCACGTACCAGTTGGGCATCAAGGCATTTTCTTTTCCACGGAACATTATTCCAACGTTGGTGGCATGATCTCTCGATGAGTAAAAGTCTGTGTAGTCGCCTGTTGCAGAGAAGGGAGAATAAAAGATGATGGGAGAAAAACCCGGGGGACTTCTGTCAGACTTGTCAGACTTCTGCTCAGGTTTATTGTGTCATAATTCAGTTCACTACATTAAAGTAATACCTCAACCAGAAATGAAAGTTCTGTCATCAATAACTAATCCTCTTGCTTTGTGTGAGAAAATAAATGATACATTTATGACTGAAATTTCCGGGGGGTTTTTTATATTCACTGATAACCGCCACCTCCGCTGGTGCTCTCAAATCTCAATTTTCAGTATTTAATTGGTTAATGACATTTGGTTTTTAATGACATTTGGTATAAATTATGCAAAATCTGATGCAATGTTCCTAAAAAAGTGATTTCAGAGCCCCAGTGGAGAGTAAAGATTATTTATTTTGTGTTTCAGGGAAGAAAGAAAGTAATGCAATGGAATAACAGCTGGAATAAAAGAACAACATTTACAAAAATAAATTATTTACATAAAAGTAATACACTACCGTTCAAAAGTTTGGAACAATTAAGATTTTAAAATTTTCTTTTTAATCCAATGTTGGATTTATTTGATCAAAAATACAGTAAAAACACTAATATTTGTTATTAATAAATATTATTACAATAAAAAAATATTGTTTTCTATTTGAACAGCAAAAACTACTGATGATAATAATAAGAACCATTAGTTATCATTTAGCACCAATAATAACTATGAATAACTGAGCAACAAATCAGCATATTAGAATGATTTCTGGAGGATCATGTGACACTGAAGACTGGAGTAATGATGCTGAAAATTCAGCTTTGATCACAGAAATAAATTACATTTTTTAATTTATTCAAATGGAAAACAGTTATTTTAAATTGTAACAATATTTCACTACATTACTGGTCTTTTTTTGTGATCAAATAAATGCAGCCTTGGTGAGCATAAGAGACCTTTCAAAAACAAAAACAAAAAAGAAGAAATTATTATTATTATTATTATTGCAAACTTCTGACTGGTGATGTAAAATTAAATGTAAATTTTGGGATGAACTATCCCGTAACTCCTTCATCAAGTCAATATTAAAACCACCTTTTACAAGGTCTTCCAACTTTCCCACATCCAGAAACTTACAAAAGAAACATTCATTCAATAATCACTAGATTTTTAACTTGTATTTAGGCACTCCTCTTGGCCATGCACCTGCAGCTATCTGCTCATAATGCAATTATATGCTCAAATTGTGCAAGAAAGACCAATCAAGAACTCAGTATTTAATAATATCATGAAATCATTATCAGATACATTTTGAATCTGATCAGCATTCTATCAATGTAAATCAATGGGAGATTTTTATACTTTAATCTTACATTTCTTACAAGAGTATTAAGCATTAAAAACTACAAAGTTTTCAAAAGATATAATAATACATATTCTATAAATAATAATAAATGCTCAAATAACTGCATAAGTAATTCAACGCTGACAAGAATTTAATAAAACGTGACAAGTTTTTAATAAATGTTTATCCAGTAGAAACTTTTTTTTTTTTTAATCTGTGCTATCCTAAAAAAAACGTAGGAAAACATCCCATAATGCACAACAAACAGAAGGCTGCAATCTTTCATGGCATGAGAGAGGGTTTGTGAATGGCTCTGACAGCTATAGTTAGTGAACAGTGCACTCTAGTGATCATTATGGAACAGAACCATGACTTCTGCCTCTACAGGACAGTTTTAGTGACACTAGTCAAATTCAGACAGCATTGACTGCTTTAAAGTCAACAGGAATGTGCTGATGTATGTATTATTCATCAGTGCATGCTTTCCAAAGAAAAAAAATAGTCTTTATAATCTTTCATCAAAATGTAATAACCTGCTCCGCCTCAGCTTTGCTTTTCGGCACTCATCAGAAATCCCTCTTATTTTTCAGCTCTTCAACACCAGGCTTAATTCTGGTATGTAACACCACTTTTCATGATCCAATCAATTCTTTATGAATAAAATCAAGTCTCACTGTGCATTTTGTCTAGATGAATATCCTGTTTTATTCTGAAATATATCAGATTATGGAAGTAAAAATGGAAGTTGAGAAAGGCATGTCATGTTAACTTTAAATCTATATTGAAGAAAAGAGTTGAAACAAGAGTTGTATATGAAATACAGCCCAGAGTTAAAGCCGTCTGTTTCACGGTCACACTCACCGATCTCAGCTGGGAGATGCATCACTGCAGAAGTCTGCTGAACAAAAGCCCTGGAAATCACACACACACACACACACACACACACACACACAATGCCATAAGGAACTTTTCTTCAGCTTCCAGATTTAAATAATTTTGTAAATTAATATTAAATAAATAAATAAAATAATAAATAAAACTTTTCTTCAGCTTCCTGATTTAAATAAATAAATTAATACATTTATATAAAGAAATAAAATAATAAATAAAAAATGACAAATGTATAAATGCGTACAGTTCCACATATGTGACCCTGGAGCACAAAAGCAGTCTTAAGTCGCTGGGGTATATTTGTAGCAATAGCCAAAAATACATTGTGTGGGTCAAAATGATCGATTTTTCTTTTATGCCAAAAATCATTAGGATATTACGTAAAGATCATGTTCCATGAATATTTCGAATATTTGTAACTGAATTGGGCAAATGTCCAATGAAATTGTTTCTTTGTAATCAGTATTTGCTGCTTTGGTTAATTTTCTTAAAATCTTAATTTTAAAAAGGTTTTGTGGTCCAGGGTCACATATAGGCAGTATACAGTGCATACTTAGTAATATACAGTAAGAAGTACAGTAACCAATTGAAATATCCATATCGTAGGAGGGACATTTACCGGCTTCTTAAACTGACGTCATCACGCAGCGTGGACTCGTTTGCAGCTAGAAGCATCTGGAGGCACTTTCTCGCCTCTCTCCAAGCATCATAACCCACAGCCATAAAAGCATTGAGTGTGGGCTTTGATGAAGAAGAAGAAGAAGAAGAAGAAGAAAAAAAAAAGCATAAGGATGCAGAAGAATCCAACTTAATACAAAACTACACTGATGCTCACCTGTTCAAAAACATCCTGATGGGGTCCAAGAGCCGGTCCATTGAAAAGATGCTTGATAACACTGAGGTCCAAAATCTGGTCTCCAATAGCAACGCCAATTCTGTGCCTGGACTGTTTTATACAAATATGTGGTATAAGTAAGAAAGGACCTTGTTGACTTTTTGAATTTTGCATGGATTTTAGAATGTATTTGCTTTTATGACACATAATGTTCTCCAGCATAATTATAGATGTTCCAAAAGACTTTACATGCTCAACGTTCAAATAATATATGTGTGTGTATATATATATATATATATATATATATATATATATATATAGTAACCTTTAATACTTATACACATTATACTTTTGCAATATTGTAGAAGCCAATAAAAGCTTTGTTGACAATAAAGGTTTACTTTAGATTTTCAGTGTGCATTCTGACCTTTGAAACCTTGTGTCCACACAGAAATGCAATGGAAGAAATAATATTCTAAGTAACATCATTCAGTCGTTTTATAAAGTTAAAACGCGCTCTTGTTACATAGCAAGACTTTGTTAATTCAGTTCAACCAAACATACTGTCATTCCCAGGACTACATAAAGCGTGTACTCACATTATCCGGCGTGGAAAAAACTCCGTAAGGCAAGTTGTGATAAGAAAAGTCACTTTTCTCCTCCACTTTTACGAAAGACATTTTGAAGTTGCAGTCGTACTCTGAAATACTCCTCAGAATAAAGAGCAGCGCGAGTAACCTCATCCAGATGTTCACTTGAGACATATGAATTATGAAAGTTACCGCCTCACGTGTCGAAGCGGCGAGCCCATCAGAGACGCCCGCTTCTATCCTCCCTACATCAAGTACACTTCGTCTATTCGACGTGACTCAGCAGAAAAGTAACAACCGCAGAACGTTACTTATAGGGTATGGTTTTCATTATTCGAACTAATTCCTAATGTTCTAGGAACGTTTTTTATGTGACAACCTAATAAAAACATTGTCTAACGAGAAAGTTTTTTGTATAGACAGAAGTAACTGAATAAACATATTCCATGTTGGTGTTGTTATATTTTTCACTTGGATGATATAAGTTGCACTGAGTAAATACAGCTGGATAAAACAAACTGTGCAAAGTAACAAAATGTGATTATTTTAAAGGGGGTGATTCTTTTCTATACCCACTGTAAGTCAGGGTTAAGCAAAAATCATACAAATTCATGCATTATGTAAAAGATCATTTACAACAGCACTCGAAAGGCAAGTATTGTATCATAATAAGAATGAATTAAGGTATAATTGTTCAGCATTCAGACTAAAATATTATGCAGATGACTTCAGCTTTTGTGTGCGCGTGCTATGGGTGTGTTTTTCTTTCGTTTCGTTATTAAGTTTCATAATCTACAATGTACTGTTGCTGTTACTACTCCGTGATATCACAGATGTAGTAATGACTGTGTTCAGCTTGCTGTCGGAAAACAAACATACAATAGTAATATTTTGTACCTTTAAACATTGCAGCGTAAAACTAATAGCAAGATTTTGCAGCAGTGTTGCCCTTAAACGCCAGTCTTATGATGAATTTTAACATTAAAGGCAGGGTATGTGATTTTTCAAAAACACTTAGAAAACTGATTCGGGCCGAATAGCAAAACAAACTTGTAGCCAATCAGCAATAAGGGGCGTGTCTACTCGTGATGTGGAGGAGAGCGTGTTCAGTGCATGGGACGGACATTAGCCGAGCCGAGCGACAGAAAGATAGAGATGGCGGATAAAAAACAAAAGAGGAAAACGTCTGCGGAACGATAAGGCAAGAAGTAGGACCCGTGTAAATATCGGATCAGCTTTCCAGCGCTGGAGAGAACTCGAGGAGCGGAGGCCTGCAATCGGACGCCGAGGTTGCTTTGTTTCTTCTCAATAGGTGAGTAACACCGTGTCTACAACAGCTAAAGTCTGCCTACACTGGACGCGATCAAACGACCGTTGAAAACCATTTGAAATGTGTGTCAGCACGTCATAAATGGAACCCGGCAGCAGTTTTCTGTCGGGGATTTGTTGCGCCGCTCACGTCCATAGACACGGTGTAACATTGGTTTTGCTTTGTTTCACAGAACTAATCGTTGCCTGGGTTGCGTACGTATATGTGGGGCGGAGCTATCACAATGGGCAAGACCCTTTTGGGGTAGGGGCGTGTTTGTTTTGGTGATTTCAAATATCAACATTGGCTACCAGAAATCACTTACTCTGCTTTTAATAGCACAGACATATAATGCAAGTAAACAAACTAGGGAGACTGTAAACTTGGCTAAACTGAGTCACTAGAGCGCTTACTACAGTGTGATGTGTAAAACTTTATTGAGCATGAATGCAGTGAGTGAATACACAAACATAAATAAAGCCACTCGCAACTTTCACTCACTCTAATAAACGAGCTATAAGAAAAATGTAAATCACAGTCTGTAATGAAGTGCAAAATACCTGTTAAACCAGAGACCGCAGTCGCAAACATAATTTGTATATTTGAAATGACTTATAAACCTCTTAGTTTTTTAAACCAAGGATGAAGCAGCAAATACAGTAATTGATAATAAAACATTATCCTTTTTTATATTAAGTAAATAATTTCATTTTCTTGCTTACAATCGTTATTGAAAAAAAAACCTGAAATAAAAATAGAAGACTCATTCTGGCAATGTTTTCACATGCAAGCTTTGTTCATCACCAGAAACGCACGGTCACCCGGGTCGCCTCAGCATATGAGAACTGAAACCCATTTATTAATGCAAATTTAATTACTAATTATATAAATATTTTGCTGTTTACATACCACAGTATTTTGTAAGTAAATAAATTTGAGAGGTAAATTGAAACAAAGCGACAAAATAAATTTGCGTATGCGTTTCATTGTAGCATGCACAATTCAAGGTTTCAAGGAAAAGGGTAAAAAAAAACATCTTTGCGATCTTCAGCTCAAATCTTCTTGATTTTCTCCCTGACGATAAGCGGGTTTTCCTTCCTTATTTTCTCAGCTGCATCAGCCTTGTAATTAAAGCTACAGTTGTGAACATCTGAGTATCTGTGAATGCTGCAAAACAAGTGTCCGCACCGGCAGTCGAAGCCTGTCAGACAGAAACAAAAGCTAAATTAGCTCAATATTCTCAATATTTGAGTCAAATTGTCGGGTCTTAAAATCTAGCCTGTTGCATGCAAAGTTTCATTATACGATACATATATATATATATATATATATATATATATATATATTGATAGGAGAAAACTACAGAAGGACAAACACCACTGCACTGACTTTATCACACCACTGTCTTTATGGCGGTGTGGCCAAACTCAATCCTCTCTTCAGTTAAGACACATGAAAACACACTTAGAATTTGCAAAAAAGCAACTAAAGGACCCTCAGACTGTGCGAA
>NW_015647960.1:1068431-1080991 GCF_001515625.1 Sinocyclocheilus rhinocerous
TGAATACTTATGCAATGTACTTATTTCAGTTTTTTTTTTTTAAATTAATTTACGAAGTTGTGACAATTCTGTTTTTGCTTTGTCAGTATGGTGTATGGAGTGTAGATTGATGTGGGAAAAAAGTACATTTAAGCAGTTTAACATAAGGCAGCAACATAACGTGAAAAAAAATGAAGGGGTATGAATACTTTTTTATAGGCAGTGTATATATATATATATATGTGTGTGTGTGTTTGCATACCAGTGAGCCCGACTTTCTTGCGGCAAGTGAAGCAGCGGTTCTTCTTAGGTCTAGATTGCTCTGGTACATCTGAGGTTTGCTCTGAGACATCTGAGGCTAAGAGATTAATACAGGTGTTAAACATTTAGAAATGCTCTAACATGAAAAACACCTCATTCAATGGGATTCTGAATATCAAATGTTCTTGGTCGGCATCTGATATGAGCCTGCAACTTTTCCTCATATAGTATTGATCTAAACATTCTGAGGAAAATGTGGCAAGAATGACGCAAAGATCCTGATACTCACCAGACACTCTTTCTATGGGTTGACAAGTTTCATCCAGCTTCCTCTTTCCTCTAACTGTGCACTCCTCCGCTGATGAGCTACCTGCCGTGGACTCCTGGATGTTTCTCACCAGTTTACTGCACGATACTTCTGTACAAACAAACACAAAGTCGGTTTTCCTAAAGAATCTAACACCATACACAAGAAACGGGGTTAGCAACAGCTTTAAGCCTTAGCTAGCTCTAACTAATTTTTTTTTGTTTTTAATATTTTCTCATTAACTAGGCTGTTGAATTTTGGAAAGTTGACACTTTTGTTAATCAACCAAGTTAGGGTGACCATACGTGCCATTTTCCCAGGACGCGTCCTGGCCAGGATTTCTATATTGCCTAAATTATCTAGGTTTTGGCTTTGTTTGCGTTTGCAGACCGATCGGTGTATGACATCAAAATACCTCTACAGCATTTTGAAAGCACAAGGAACCGTCTGTATGGTATTTTGATGTCATACACCGATCGGTCTGCACACGCAAACATTATTATATTATATTAACATATATCATATTTTAGGCAATATAGAAATCCTGGCCAGGACGCGTCCTGGGAAAATGGCACGTATGGTCACCCTAAACCAAGTAGAAAAAATAGACATGGTTATTGACAGATGCGAAATATAAAATGTATATATAAAACAAATGAATAAATGACTTCAAAAGTTTGGGATCAGTAAGATTTAAAAAAAATTTTTTTTAAGTCTCTTTATGCTAAGCAAGGCTGTTTTAATTAATCAAAAATACACTAAACACAGTAATATTGTGAAATATTATAACAATGTAAAATAATGGTTTTCTATATTAATATACTTGAAAATTTAATTTATTAATGTGATGCAAATCTGAATTTTCATTACTACAGTCTTCAGTGTCACATGATTCTTCAAAAATCATTCTAATATGTGGATTTATTATCAATGTTGGAAACATTTTTGTGCTGCTTAATATTTTTGGGAACATGTGAAACGTTTTACAGGATTGTTTCATAAATAAAAAGTTCAATACAACAGAGTTTATTCAAAATAAAAATCCTTTGTAACAATAAAAAAAAAAAGTTTTTACTATCATTTTATCAATTTAACATATCCATGCTGAATAAAAGTGTTAACTTCTCTCCCCCCCAAAAAAAAACCATACAAAATTTTCTATAAATAAACAGACATTTCTTAAAAAAAAAAAAAAAAAAAACTACTTTTGTCTGTAAGCTAATGCTAGTTGAGCAAAGTTTGTTATTGAGAAAAAATAATGCGATATGACTAAACCTGTGCTTGGACTTCAATCAACATTTGTCATTTAATAACCTTTATCATTAATCTCTATCTAATAAACAATTCTACTGTAAGGTCCACCCAATTGGCCCAAACGAAGGTATCCAATGGTGGCTGAAGGTTTCTTGATTGTACGGTATTTTCGGTGTGCAAAGTAATTTAAATTAAATTCTAATCTGACTCAATTTTATTGACCTCGAATTTAGATTGAAATGCAAATTGGTTGCTTGTCCATTTCCAATTTGATTATTCTAGTGAACTCTACTTTATATTTTACTCGTTCATTAGGATTCTATGTCGCTCAGAGTGTCTCACGTCGGCTGATTTACGTGGACCTTATGATCACAAAGTCTCCAGTCTGATCGTTAGTCAGAGGTTATGACTTCTATTTAATAGACCACCTCATGCTTGTCATTCTTTAAATAGAGGTTCTGTTCAGCCCCCTACAGTCACCTATGTAACAATGTAAAGCTTAAACAATAACCAGAGATTATAGCTAGAACTATGAAGTATGCCGAACCATATTTACTAGTACTCCAATAGTATATTGTCTAGCCCCCCCATAGTTAATGCAACTGCATAACAACTTAACTAAAATAGAACAGTTAGTCAGAAATCTAGCATTCCACCTGATGTGCCCCATGCTCCATCTAACCTGAGATCTAGTATGTACTTAACCCTGGACGTAGATTTGCGGAAACATACGCCTTAATCTACTTGAGAAAATAATTTCAGAGTAAATCAGAATAAAATCAAATGTAACAATTTATTATCAGTCAGGTAAACATGTATTATGACAATTACATAGTAAATTCAGAGATATCAATCAAATCAATACAAGACATGAAATTCTCAAAGATAAATCAGAGTAAACGATGCATACCCGACTTCAGAAAAATACATAGTATGGAGTGCAGAGACACACAGACCACACTACGGGCTCATCTGACTACAGAAGCGCCCTGATCTTCTTGCAACTTTTCCTTAAGTACTCAGACCAAGACAAACATCCTCCAAATAGAGACAGGAACTAACAACTGGAATCAGCATCGATCAAGTCCTAGACATTGAGAGTTTACCCCTTTTGGGGACAGATGGTAATTTGCATGAAAGACACTGGGAAAGAGCACACCCTCTACAGTGAGAAAAAATCTCTCTAAACTCATAGGATCTGTATTACCTTTTAGTCTACTTCTTGTAAGATTGAGACCATTGTACCAGTCGCCCTGAGACAATTCAAATGATACCAAACATCACTGTGAATATCACTTGCATTCATGTAGGACATTATATTATGCTATTGACCATTCTGAGTGAGGGGAAGGAAGTGGATGAAAAGTGTACGTGAGAAATCATCTCTCAGTGAGATGTGGAAACAGATGTCTGCATGTTAATACACTGTGTTTGTATTGTCTCTATCTCAGAAGATCAAAGTGTCTGAGGTTCTTCAGATCTTACAGTTAACCCCCCTTTGACTTCGTGGGTCAAATCCAGAAAAGTCATTAAGGGGTCACTGTCAGACACTTCTTGTGGTCCTTGTGATGTAGTATTTGCAGTTGTAGAGGCCTTCAGAAAGGCCTTTGTGGACACCAGTCTCAACAGGTGCATGTAGCTTGAATCAAGCAGGTGGATGAACGGGTTCAGGATTTTACCTGTCTGGTTGAGAATAACCCGTGTGCATAGTCCATTGAATCAATCCAGGCCTTTAGCTCGACATGCCATTCCATCGTGGAGAAACTTCTGTTTCTAGTAGCACCTTCCCTAGGACTTTCTTGCCTCTTTTGACGAATCTTGTCACCTTCCAATTGTGCAGATATCTGGGCAGACTCCAACAGGTGAAGGCTTCTCATTGGATACACACTGCTTTGTGTGAGACACCTAAACAGCATCTTAATGGCTCAAGGATTGAACAATGATGAACTCGATGTCATTAAAAATGGGAAGAAAGTTGTGAGATTTAACAAGAACACATAACGAAAAAACAAGGTAGGTTCATGTCAGCAAGTGCGAATGGTACATTAGGTCTCAAGTGTCTCTTAATTTCTCATTTGATAAAACAGTCCCATTTAAAGCAGCCAATTCCTCACTACCACTATGATGGAGTTTAATGGTAGTAGAATTGAAGTATTCTTGGTCTGAGTGGCTCAAATGAAATGTAGCAAAAAGTCAGTATAACTTGCATATTTATATAGATGGTATGCATCATTAAACCATATAATAACAAAAAAAAATGCAAATTTTGTAGCTGATCGACAGAAGTGCCCGCACTTCATATCTAACCATTTTTGATAATGTTTCTGTAACTAGTGATACATTGGGAAGCCAGCGGGCCCTCTATCCTAATAACAATTCAGAAAGTTTAAATCTTTTGAATTTTAATGGCATATCTGCCTCTGCATTCAGAATTTTACATCATTGATTTGTGACGGTAGCCATGCATATGTATATTATGCTTCCCATGAATTGGCAGAAGGTTGTAAATAGCAAATGTCATGTGTCTTTGTTAGACTGTCATCATGGGATTAATTCTACCATCCTATGTGTGTGAAGCTATGTGGTTCTGTCAGTGTGAAGATGGACAATAGATCTTTAGTGGAGTACCACGTTTGGAATCTAAGCCATCGTTGTCTTCTATGATGTGTAGTGTTCAGCGTGGACAGTCTAGATCAGGTTATGATGTAATGGTGGAGGTGTGTGCTCTGTGTTCATGTCTGGGAGATGGCTGGAATCTGCAAAAATAAGTTCTGGTGCTACACTGGGAAGCCATGTAGATATGTGTGTAGTGATGTACTACTGTGAGGTGTGAATGGCCTCTTCAAGTGTCTTCGCACCCATCTCACGCATTTCAGGCCATGTGCTAACAATTCCGCTGTCCTGGCTTGATGCAGGCGGGATAAGGCACCTTCCTGATATCTGTCTTTCAAGGAATTACAGTGGTCAACCTGAGACAGAAACAAATACAGAGAGAACCACGGTTAATTTTGGAGTTTTCACCAGTTTCAAGTTCAGACGTGTAATTATTTTAACTGCATCATCATCATCATGTATTGTAATTTTTATTCCAGATGTCACATGAAACGGAGTCTCATCGGTCAGATTTGAATTACTGCTGCTGTTTCAGTGCAGTCTGAGTGTGTAACACCTGAAGCTGCTCTTGCAGTTGAGCCTTCACAGTTTGCTGTGTCATGAGCATTAGAGGCCTGCTGGGGGAATTTTCTAGATTAATCTGTGTTTTTAATCACCCAAATCATAGTGAACTCCAATGGGCCGATGCCCATGGCTTTACTTTCAGTTGTTCTCATTACAGTTAGATCTGTGGGCAGAAATGTGTTCACCTGTTTCGGTGTTGTCTGTTTAGCAACTGTTGTTTTATGGTGTTGTTCACACATGCAGATCTCTGTGGCACATGAAGACTTGTGGTATTTTGTTCTGATGTTAAGTAGTTTACACCCCCTTTTATTATTTTCTAGTACATTTAGAAGACCAAATGATGTTATGTGGCTGCATTTAACTGTGGCTGTGTCAGTTCAATCATGCTCCAAACAAAGGAAATTAAGTTTTACAGTTGTGATGTAAAAAAAATGTGGGCATGAGGTGTGATCTGGCTCAAAATACTTCCACACCAATGTTTTTTGTTAAGGAGCATGACAAGGTGCAAAATTTAGAGCTACTGAATCCTGCATCGAAATTTATGCTAGGCACTCTCCCTGATCTGATTAAATTTATTTGGCACTCCCCCAGCGAAGGATGAATTGGCTCGCTCTCACTTGTGCCACTCGATCAAAATGAAAGCACCTCCCCCCCCCCGGGTGGACCAATGAAATTTAATTGGCCATAAACACCTCCCATGAAACGTAGAAAGACCATGTGAGACACTCTCAGAAACAAAGTCATTTGTCTTGTTAAATAAAATCTTTCTATGTATTAGTCTCAGTTTTTAAGCTTATCATCTCTTGTTTAACTGCAGTCAAGAGGAGTTCTGCTTTGTAGCAGTAATCCTCAAGAGCGGAGGTATAATTTTTGGCCTAAATAAAGCTTTCATTAAAGTTCTGAGTTGTGATCACACCACCCTGTTTTGCTCAGCTTGCTTTTCATATTCAATCACAAGTTTTCCAATTGTTTTGTAATTTCGATTTTTATTCTGTTTATTCATTCTCATTCAAATGTTGCTCATTTGTTGCAATGAAGCAAATAAAACAAAGAATGCAGCTTGCCGATTAAAACTTTAGGTTCTAATTTATGACTTTCTGTTGAGTACCAGATTATAATTTGATGGTTTTCCAATTTTAAGATTCATCTCTTGTTGCTTAGGCAAACAAGGAGATATTTACATTTCAGAACAAGGGATGTCATTCCTCTTCTATGCTGCTGCTATCATGTCCCTGACAAGCCAAGTGGTTTAGTCTAATTCTCAACCTAACGGATACGGTCTCCATTCTAACAATGAGTATTCCGACTCATTCTACAAATGCGTCTATATGGGATGTGTGTCTGTCTTTCCCTCAACACTTCTAAAAAGCAAATAAGAATTGACTTACCACAGCAGCTGGAGAAAGAGATGGAGATGATCAAACCTCTCGTTCGGTGCAAATCCGTATTGCGCTGAAAAGACGTCACTCGCCTGGGTTGGAGATCACGGAGGTCGGTCACTACTTTGTAAGGTCCACCCAATTGGCCAAACGAAGGTATCCAATGGTGGCTGAAGGTTTCTTGCGTGTTCGGTCTTTTCGGTGTGCAAAGTAATTTAAATTAAATTGAATTCTAATCTGAATTTTATTATGACCTCGAATTTAGATTGAAATGCAAATTGGTTGCTTGTCCATTTCTAATTTTTGATTATTCTAGTGAACTCTACTTTATATTTTACTCGTTCATTAGGATTCTATGTCGCTCAGAGTGTCTCACGTCGGCTGATTTACGTGGACCTCACGATCACAAACTCTCCAGTCTGATCGTTAGACAGAGATTATGACTTCTATTTAATAGACCACCTCATGCTTGTCATTCTTTAAAAAGTGGTTCTGTTCAGCCCCCTACAGTCACTTATGTAACAACCTAAAGTTCAAACAATAACCAGAGGTTATGGCGAGCACTGTGTAATATGCCAAACCATATTTACTAGTACTCCAATAGTATTTTGTCTAGCCCCCCCATAGTTAATGCATAACAACTTAACTGAAGTCAAACAGTAAGTCAGAAATCTAGCATTCCACCTGATGTGCCCCATGTTCCATCTAACCTGAGATCTAGTATGTACTTAACCCTGGACACAGATTTGCGGAAACATACACCTTAATCTACTTGAGAAAATAATTTCAGAGTAAGTCAGAATAAAATCAAATGTAACAATTTATTATCAGTCAGGTAAACATGTATTATGACAATTACATGGTCAATTCAGAGATATCAAATCAAATCAATACAAGACTTGAAATTCTGAAAGATAAATCTAAGAGTAAACGATGCATACCTGACTTCAGGAAAATACATAGTATGGAGTGCAGAGACACACACCATACTACGGGCTCATCTGACTACAGAAGCACCCTGATCTTCTTGCAACTCTTCCTTAAGTACTCAGACCAAGACAAACATCCTCCAAATAGAGACAGGAACTAACTGGAATCTGCATCGATCAAGTCCTAGACATTGAGAGTTTACCCCTTTTGGGGACAAATGGTAATTTGCATGAAAGACACTGGGAAAGAGCACACCCTCTACAGTGAGAAAAATATCTCTAAACTCATAGGATCTGTATTACCTTTTAGTCTAGTTCTTGTAAGATTGAGACCATTGTACCAGTCGCCCTGAGGCAATTCAAATGATACCAAACATCACTGTGAATATCACTTGCATTCATGTAGGACATTATATTATGCTATTGACCATTCTGAGTGAGGGGAAGGAAGTGGATGAAAAGTGTACGTGAGAAATCATCTCTCAGTGAGATGTGGAAACAGATGTCTGCATGTTAATACACTGTGTTTGTATTGTCTCTATCTCAGAAGATCAAAGTGTCTGAGGTTCTTCAGATCTTACACTACCAATTAATTAACAAACAAGAGCCTTATGATCAATAAAATCAGCAGACATACAAATGTAAGCCTGTTTAGCCCTGGAAAACAGAGCTTTTAATCAAATGTGACAAGTGAACTTTGAACACTTATTGGCCTGGTCTCAAAGCAAACAATTAGACACATTTGGAAGATGATGACTGGCTGTTTCTATGGAGTTTGACAGAGCGTTTGTCTCTTTCTGTGTCATGTAATGTGTGTCTGGTTTTGGAGTGGGGGATGACATAAACGGGTCAAAGTGAAAAAGGGAACATACCTGGTGCTTTCAGGCCTGATTGAGCTGCTGCTGAAGCACTGTCTTTGTGTGTAACTGCTGCTGCTGCTGCTGGTGTTGTTGTTGAGAAACACTGACTGGAGAGGATGATGAGAAAAGATTGTTGTGTTACATAAGTGAAAATACATAGCAGTTGTGTAAACCTTAGAAGTGGGTGTTATGACCAAAAAGTAATTTTCACTGCTGGAAATTAAATGAGAAATTGTTTATACATTTAATAACCATGCTGTAATGCCTGTTCGTGGCTAAACCAGTGAGAGAAATACACTACAAAAAATAAATAAAAAAATGCAAATTAGCGAATCGTTGATTGACATTTTGTAAATGTAATGGGAACCAGCCTATTTATAGTTAAAATTAAAACCATAAATAAAATGTACTGAAATAAAATAAACAATTATAAAAATAAAAAAAATGTTATTTCAGCTAGCTACCAAGGCAACATTTCTCATTTTTATTTAGTTTAACAAAGTACTAAAATAATCAAAACTGAAATTAAATAAAAACTATATAAGCATTTAAAAATAAGGGGGGAAAAAACTAAAAATATAATAAAACTATCTACAATTCAAATGTAAAAGCAAAATCTAAAAATAATAACTAATTTAAAATGTTAATAAAAACTATGGTAGTACCTCAATGATACAAAAAAAATTGGAATTTGGAAGAAAAATAAAAAAAGACTATTCATAAATGAAGTCTGCCATCAGTGCAAAAACAGCTTGACATTGTGTAATATGTAATACCTGAGTTTAACACAAAAGAATCATAACAGTAGAAGTGCCCACTGATAGCCATACAAATTTATCTACTGTTATATAAATGGTAGAGCAGAATCTGCTGACACACTTCTACCGTATGTACCGTAATACCACTCAGTCCTAAAACAGGTTTATACTTCAATAAGAAAGGGGCCTGTTCTTGCCCTTTTGAAATAAGAGTTGCACAAATAAACTACATCCTATGCAATTGCAATGACTTAAGCAACTGTTATGAGAAATGATGGTAGAGTGGTAAAGAGGACGAAGTTGTACCTGTTTTGTTCATGCTGTGACGTCGATTGTACAGTCATAGATTCTCCTTTACTGCTAATGCTGGAAGACACTGCAGACAATGAAAGTGCAGGAAACCCAAAATATCAACACTTCCATTTTAAGTTCTCCTTAATCTTCAGAAGCTGATGAAAGTAACAGAACAAGTGAGGGTTTGCTTATTGAGACACGTTTCAGTGTAACACTGTGTCCAAATGGAACTACTTGTTTGCAGCAGCCGGCATGTAATTTTTGCATTCCTGAATGAAGGTTAAAATGGTTTTGAAAATAATGAAATTACAGCTTATCAAAAATCTTTTGATGTGGATAAGCAGGATTTTGGACCAAGCAAAAAACTGCAAATGGGGCAAGAGGGAAAAAAGAAAGTTTTGGATCAGTAAGATTTTTTATTATTTGTTTTTTTCCAATAAAAGCATGTATTAAATTGATCAAAAGTGAAAGTAAAAAGATTTATAATGTTATATAAGATTTTTGTTTCAAATAAAGGTTTTGCTTTTTAACTTTATATTCATCAAAGAATATCTGAAAAAAAAAATGTATTACAGTTTCCACAAAAATATTAAGCAGCACAACTGTTTTCAACATCAATAATAATAAGAAATGTTTCTTGAGCAGCAAATCAGAATATTACAATGATTTCTGAAGGATCATGTGACACTGAAGACTAGAGGAATGATGCTTTGCATCACAGGAATAAATTACATTTTGAAATGTATTTTATAATAAAAACAGTTATCTTAAATTGCAATAATATTTAATAATATTAATGATTTCACTGTATTTTTGATCAAGCAAATATAGCCTTGATGCATTCAAGAGACTTCTTTCAAAGTCATTTAAAAAAAAAAATACCCCAAACTTTTGAAATATAGTGTATGTCAAGCAGCAATTAAACTATATCTGGCCATTATTGCCTCTTTCTACTTTCATAGTTCTGATCTTATTATTATTTTATTATTTATGCATTTAGCAGACGCTTCCAAAGCGACTTACAGTGCATTCAGGCTATACATTTTTTACCAGTATGTGTGCTCCCTGGGAATTGAACCCACGACCTTTTGCGCTGCTAACGCAATGCTCTACCACTGAGCCACAGTGAAAGATTCATCAGTACACAAGTTTTTCTTCATAAACGTAATAACTGAATTCCTCCATCTCAGAACAGACCTTCCTTTTGATCTGACATCACAAATCTTTCATACTTTTGAAACCTATTTGCAAAGCTAACTCAAAAATGTGTCACATTAACAAAATAAAATGGCCTATGCACAGCATTTTGGGTTGACATTAAAAACCAATCAATGCTAATGTGATCAAATACCGCTGAATTTTGACTGTAAAATAGTACTTGCTAACGCAGGACAGTTGGAAATGGGTCTTTTTGCAATACATCTGACTCACCTGAATCGCTGGACCTGCCGCTGTTGTTCTGCCGCTGCAAGGAGTCTTTGTAGCACACCGAGCACATGCCGTTATTACGCGGGTTCCCGTAAAACCCACAACCATTAGAACAGAGCAAAGGCACTTGTGTCTGATTGGTCTCCTGAGCCATATCCCTCTCCTGTGGACAGAACAAACAGAGAGATCTCCATTAAATAGTCACATATACCATGTGTTTTTGCCAATGAATTGGTCACATTGGAGTAACAGCTACTTTGACGTCATGATCCACAGCTCAACTTTAGGGGCTAAATAACAGACCTAAATGCATGCAAGAGGAACCAGTGGCCTCTTTCACCTTAAGAGAGCTCTGTCTACGATCTGTGCTTTGAATACTGAGTGTATGGCTGAATTAGGCTTTGTGCAGATGCTCGAGTAAGACACTTATCTGATCTTCCTCTGACATGTTCTAACTGTCTCTCTGCACCTGTCTGTAAGGGTCTGTCTCTCAGACTACCTGTGCAGCTGTCTCACATTCATACTGTAAAAGAAGTATCCTCGCTGTGCTGAAAGATGGGAGAAAACGGCAGAAATTTACCTTTAAGAAAAACACAGACAGACAGACAATATGGACGATGGATAGTTGGATCGATATATGGATATAAGACAGACAGAAAAATAGAAAGATAGAATTCTGGATAGACAGACAGAGAGAAAGAAAGATAAAATAATGGATAAATGGAACAGACAGAATGACAGAACAATGCATAGATGGAATGACAGACAGACAGAAACACAGAAAGATAACGATGGATAAATGGAACGATAGATAGATAGAATGACAGACAACACAAATACAAAACATAATCACAAACAAATTACAAATGATATTTAATTTGTTTTAAAAATGTATTTTAAAGTGCCAATATTATGACATTTCCAATATTGCCTTTCATGCAGTGTGTAATAATGTAGCTGTATGTGAATGTAAACGATCTGCAAAGTTGTAAACCTGAAAGTGCACGAAAAATAAAGTTATTGTCTCCCAAAATAAAGATTATAAAATGGATAGTTCCGGTCCTTGATTCTGATTGGTTGAGCTGCGTTTGAAGCTGTTGTAAATTACTCTACAAACATTACGTTTGTGTGTTGCTTGGCAACCACTTTGTTGCAACCACAGACGTTTCTGAGGAACTACATTGTTTGGTGAAAGAATAATGTTTTTATTAATATCATTACACTTTATTTGCTGTTTTATTTTGTGAAACCTTGCTACGTATATGGAATAACCGCTTTATAAAAGCAATAAGCCCTGACATCCGCTTTGCGTCGTGCCTAACAACGCCCCTTAGCTGTTATAAATTTACTGTAAACCACGGCTTCTTGGGGCTTATTGCTTTAATCGACTCTGAACAGCTGAAACGAGTCGTTAGTAATTCGAATCCCACTTGCGTGATGGCTACACTTCACGGGGTAACACATTTGCATAATGCACGCCTATGTTCTACGTTGGCCGACCGCGAACAACTTGACCCCGCCCACAAACACCTCATTTTACTGACAACTGCTTCTCTAATCTCGGGGAGTTCAACGCGGGATTCACATACGCTTGCTGTTGAAAGATGGATCAGTATCCTGTTTATTTGTACCAGTTGCTCCACTGAATCACAACCTGTATGTTTGATAAATAATAGATGTTTATATTTTCTATAGAGCGTTCAAAATATACAACTATTGAAATCGGCGTATCGTTTCCGAAACACGCTGTATGCCGTAGACCAGGGGTGCCCAACCCTGCTCCTGGCGATCGACTGTCCTGCAAAGTTCAGCTCCAACCCTAATCAAACACACCTGAAGCAACTAATTAGGGTCTTCAGGATCACTTAAAAATTAAAGTCAGGTGTCTTTGATTAGAGTTGGAGCTAAACTTTGCAGGACAGTCGATCGCCAGG
>NW_015647960.1:1093860-1100636 GCF_001515625.1 Sinocyclocheilus rhinocerous
ACTGCAGTCAAGAGGAGTTCTGCTTTGTAGCAGTAATCCTCAAGAGCGGAGGTATAATTTTTGGCCTAAATAAAGCTTTCATTAAAGTTCTGAGTTGTGATCACACCACCCTGTTTTGCTCAGCTTGCTTTTCATATTCAATCACAAGTTTTCCAATTGTTTTGTAATTTCGATTTTTATTCTGTTTATTCATTCTCATTCAAATGTTGCTCATTTGTTGCAATGAAGCAAATAAAACAAAGAATGCAGCTTGCCGATTAAAACTTTAGGTTCTAATTTATGACTTTCTGTTGAGTACCAGATTATAATTTGATGGTTTTCCAATTTTAAGATTCATCTCTTGTTGCTTAGGCAAACAAGGAGATATTTACATTTCAGAACAAGGGATGTCATTCCTCTTCTATGCTGCTGCTATCATGTCCCTGACAAGCCAAGTGGTTTAGTCTAATTCTCAACCTAACGGATACGGTCTCCATTCTAACAATGAGTATTCCGACTCATTCTACAAATGCGTCTATATGGGATGTGTGTCTGTCTTTCCCTCAACACTTCTAAAAAGCAAATAAGAATTGACTTACCACAGCAGCTGGAGAAAGAGATGGAGATGATCAAACCTCTCGTTCGGTGCAAATCCGTATTGCGCTGAAAAGACGTCACTCGCCTGGGTTGGAGATCACGGAGGTCGGTCACTACTTTGTAAGGTCCACCCAATTGGCCAAACGAAGGTATCCAATGGTGGCTGAAGGTTTCTTGCGTGTTCGGTCTTTTCGGTGTGCAAAGTAATTTAAATTAAATTGAATTCTAATCTGACTCAATTTTATTATGACCTCGAATTTAGATTGAAATGCAAATTGGTTGCTTGTCCATTTCTAATTTTTGATTATTCTAGTGAACTCTACTTTATATTTTACTCGTTCATTAGGATTCTATGTCGCTCAGAGTGTCTCACGTCGGCTGATTTACGTGGACCTCACGATCACAAACTCTCCAGTCTGATCGTTAGACAGAGATTATGACTTCTATTTAATAGACCACCTCATGCTTGTCATTCTTTAAATAGAGGTTCTGTTCAGCCCCCTACAGTCACCTATGTAACAATGTAAAGCTTAAACAATAACCAGAGATTATAGCTAGAACTATGAAGTATGCCGAACCATATTTACTAGTACTCCAATAGTATTTTGTCTAGCCCCCCCATAGTTAATGCATAACAACTTAACTGAAGTCAAACAGTAAGTCAGAAATCTAGCATTCCACCTGATGTGCCCCATGCTTCATCTAACCTGAGATCTAGTATGTACTTAACCCTGGACGTAGATTTGCGGAAACATACGCCTTAATCTACTTGAGAAAATAATTTCAGAGTAAGTCAGAATAAAATCAAATGTAACAATTTATTATCAGTCAGGTAAACATGTATTATGACAATTACATGGTCAATTCAGAGATATCAAATCAAATCAATACAAGACTTGAAATTCTGAAAGATAAATCTAAGAGTAAACGATGCATACCTGACTTCAGGAAAATACATAGTATGGAGTGCAGAGACACACACCATACTACGGGCTCATCTGACTACAGAAGCACCCTGATCTTCTTGCAACTCTTCCTTAAGTACTCAGACCAAGACAAACATCCTCCAAATAGAGACAGGAACTAACTGGAATCTGCATCGATCAAGTCCTAGACATTGAGAGTTTACCCCTTTTGGGGACAAATGGTAATTTGCATGAAAGACACTGGGAAAGAGCACACCCTCTACAGTGAGAAAAATATCTCTAAACTCATAGGATCTGTATTACCTTTTAGTCTAGTTCTTGTAAGATTGAGACCATTGTACCAGTCGCCCTGAGGCAATTCAAATGATACCAAACATCACTGTGAATATCACTTGCATTCATGTAGGACATTATATTATGCTATTGACCATTCTGAGTGAGGGGAAGGAAGTGGATGAAAAGTGTACGTGAGAAATCATCTCTCAGTGAGATGTGGAAACAGATGTCTGCATGTTAATACACTGTGTTTGTATTGTCTCTATCTCAGAAGATCAAAGTGTCTGAGGTTCTTCAGATCTTACACTACCAATTAATTAACAAACAAGAGCCTTATGATCAATAAAATCAGCAGACATACAAATGTAAGCCTGTTTAGCCCTGGAAAACAGAGCTTTTAATCAAATGTGACAAGTGAACTTTGAACACTTATTGGCCTGGTCTCAAAGCAAACAATTAGACACATTTGGAAGATGATGACTGGCTGTTTCTATGGAGTTTGACAGAGCGTTTGTCTCTTTCTGTGTCATGTAATGTGTGTCTGGTTTTGGAGTGGGGGATGACATAAACGGGTCAAAGTGAAAAAGGGAACATACCTGGTGCTTTCAGGCCTGATTGAGCTGCTGCTGAAGCACTGTCTTTGTGTGTAACTGCTGCTGCTGCTGCTGGTGTTGTTGTTGAGAAACACTGACTGGAGAGGATGATGAGAAAAGATTGTTGTGTTACATAAGTGAAAATACATAGCAGTTGTGTAAACCTTAGAAGTGGGTGTTATGACCAAAAAGTAATTTTCACTGCTGGAAATTAAATGAGAAATTGTTTATACATTTAATAACCATGCTGTAATGCCTGTTCGTGGCTAAACCAGTGAGAGAAATACACTACAAAAAATAAATAAAAAAATGCAAATTAGCGAATCGTTGATTGACATTTTGTAAATGTAATGGGAACCAGCCTATTTATAGTTAAAATTAAAACCATAAATAAAATGTACTGAAATAAAATAAACAATTATAAAAATAAAAAAAATGTTATTTCAGCTAGCTACCAAGGCAACATTTCTCATTTTTATTTAGTTTAACAAAGTACTAAAATAATCAAAACTGAAATTAAATAAAAACTATATAAGCATTTAAAAATAAGGGGGGAAAAAACTAAAAATATAATAAAACTATCTACAATTCAAATGTAAAAGCAAAATCTAAAAATAATAACTAATTTAAAATGTTAATAAAAACTATGGTAGTACCTCAATGATACAAAAAAAATTGGAATTTGGAAGAAAAATAAAAAAAGACTATTCATAAATGAAGTCTGCCATCAGTGCAAAAACAGCTTGACATTGTGTAATATGTAATACCTGAGTTTAACACAAAAGAATCATAACAGTAGAAGTGCCCACTGATAGCCATACAAATTTATCTACTGTTATATAAATGGTAGAGCAGAATCTGCTGACACACTTCTACCGTATGTACCGTAATACCACTCAGTCCTAAAACAGGTTTATACTTCAATAAGAAAGGGGCCTGTTCTTGCCCTTTTGAAATAAGAGTTGCACAAATAAACTACATCCTATGCAATTGCAATGACTTAAGCAACTGTTATGAGAAATGATGGTAGAGTGGTAAAGAGGACGAAGTTGTACCTGTTTTGTTCATGCTGTGACGTCGATTGTACAGTCATAGATTCTCCTTTACTGCTAATGCTGGAAGACACTGCAGACAATGAAAGTGCAGGAAACCCAAAATATCAACACTTCCATTTTAAGTTCTCCTTAATCTTCAGAAGCTGATGAAAGTAACAGAACAAGTGAGGGTTTGCTTATTGAGACACGTTTCAGTGTAACACTGTGTCCAAATGGAACTACTTGTTTGCAGCAGCCGGCATGTAATTTTTGCATTCCTGAATGAAGGTTAAAATGGTTTTGAAAATAATGAAATTACAGCTTATCAAAAATCTTTTGATGTGGATAAGCAGGATTTTGGACCAAGCAAAAAACTGCAAATGGGGCAAGAGGGAAAAAAGAAAGTTTTGGATCAGTAAGATTTTTTATTATTTGTTTTTTTCCAATAAAAGCATGTATTAAATTGATCAAAAGTGAAAGTAAAAAGATTTATAATGTTATATAAGATTTTTGTTTCAAATAAAGGTTTTGCTTTTTAACTTTATATTCATCAAAGAATATCTGAAAAAAAAAATGTATTACAGTTTCCACAAAAATATTAAGCAGCACAACTGTTTTCAACATCAATAATAATAAGAAATGTTTCTTGAGCAGCAAATCAGAATATTACAATGATTTCTGAAGGATCATGTGACACTGAAGACTAGAGGAATGATGCTTTGCATCACAGGAATAAATTACATTTTGAAATGTATTTTATAATAAAAACAGTTATCTTAAATTGCAATAATATTTAATAATATTAATGATTTCACTGTATTTTTGATCAAGCAAATATAGCCTTGATGCATTCAAGAGACTTCTTTCAAAGTCATTTAAAAAAAAAAATACCCCAAACTTTTGAAATATAGTGTATGTCAAGCAGCAATTAAACTATATCTGGCCATTATTGCCTCTTTCTACTTTCATAGTTCTGATCTTATTATTATTTTATTATTTATGCATTTAGCAGACGCTTCCAAAGCGACTTACAGTGCATTCAGGCTATACATTTTTTACCAGTATGTGTGCTCCCTGGGAATTGAACCCACGACCTTTTGCGCTGCTAACGCAATGCTCTACCACTGAGCCACAGTGAAAGATTCATCAGTACACAAGTTTTTCTTCATAAACGTAATAACTGAATTCCTCCATCTCAGAACAGACCTTCCTTTTGATCTGACATCACAAATCTTTCATACTTTTGAAACCTATTTGCAAAGCTAACTCAAAAATGTGTCACATTAACAAAATAAAATGGCCTATGCACAGCATTTTGGGTTGACATTAAAAACCAATCAATGCTAATGTGATCAAATACCGCTGAATTTTGACTGTAAAATAGTACTTGCTAACGCAGGACAGTTGGAAATGGGTCTTTTTGCAATACATCTGACTCACCTGAATCGCTGGACCTGCCGCTGTTGTTCTGCCGCTGCAAGGAGTCTTTGTAGCACACCGAGCACATGCCGTTATTACGCGGGTTCCCGTAAAACCCACAACCATTAGAACAGAGCAAAGGCACTTGTGTCTGATTGGTCTCCTGAGCCATATCCCTCTCCTGTGGACAGAACAAACAGAGAGATCTCCATTAAATAGTCACATATACCATGTGTTTTTGCCAATGAATTGGTCACATTGGAGTAACAGCTACTTTGACGTCATGATCCACAGCTCAACTTTAGGGGCTAAATAACAGACCTAAATGCATGCAAGAGGAACCAGTGGCCTCTTTCACCTTAAGAGAGCTCTGTCTACGATCTGTGCTTTGAATACTGAGTGTATGGCTGAATTAGGCTTTGTGCAGATGCTCGAGTAAGACACTTATCTGATCTTCCTCTGACATGTTCTAACTGTCTCTCTGCACCTGTCTGTAAGGGTCTGTCTCTCAGACTACCTGTGCAGCTGTCTCACATTCATACTGTAAAAGAAGTATCCTCGCTGTGCTGAAAGATGGGAGAAAACGGCAGAAATTTACCTTTAAGAAAAACACAGACAGACAGACAATATGGACGATGGATAGTTGGATCGATATATGGATATAAGACAGACAGAAAAATAGAAAGATAGAATTCTGGATAGACAGACAGAGAGAAAGAAAGATAAAATAATGGATAAATGGAACAGACAGAATGACAGAACAATGCATAGATGGAATGACAGACAGACAGAAACACAGAAAGATAACGATGGATAAATGGAACGATAGATAGATAGAATGACAGACAACACAAATACAAAACATAATCACAAACAAATTACAAATGATATTTAATTTGTTTTAAAAATGTATTTTAAAGTGCCAATATTATGACATTTCCAATATTGCCTTTCATGCAGTGTGTAATAATGTAGCTGTATGTGAATGTAAACGATCTGCAAAGTTGTAAACCTGAAAGTGCACGAAAAATAAAGTTATTGTCTCCCAAAATAAAGATTATAAAATGGATAGTTCCGGTCCTTGATTCTGATTGGTTGAGCTGCGTTTGAAGCTGTTGTAAATTACTCTACAAACATTACGTTTGTGTGTTGCTTGGCAACCACTTTGTTGCAACCACAGACGTTTCTGAGGAACTACATTGTTTGGTGAAAGAATAATGTTTTTATTAATATCATTACACTTTATTTGCTGTTTTATTTTGTGAAACCTTGCTACGTATATGGAATAACCGCTTTATAAAAGCAATAAGCCCTGACATCCGCTTTGCGTCGTGCCTAACAACGCCCCTTAGCTGTTATAAATTTACTGTAAACCACGGCTTCTTGGGGCTTATTGCTTTAATCGACTCTGAACAGCTGAAACGAGTCGTTAGTAATTCGAATCCCACTTGCGTGATGGCTACACTTCACGGGGTAACACATTTGCATAATGCACGCCTATGTTCTACGTTGGCCGACCGCGAACAACTTGACCCCGCCCACAAACACCTCATTTTACTGACAACTGCTTCTCTAATCTCGGGGAGTTCAACGCGGGATTCACATACGCTTGCTGTTGAAAGATGGATCAGTATCCTGTTTATTTGTACCAGTTGCTCCACTGAATCACAACCTGTATGTTTGATAAATAATAGATGTTTATATTTTCTATAGAGCGTTCAAAATATACAACTATTGAAATCGGCGTATCGTTTCCGAAACACGCTGTATGCCGTAGACCAGGGGTGCCCAACCCTGCTCCTGGCGATCGACTGTCCTGCAAAGTTCAGCTCCAACCCTAATCAAACACACCTGAAGCAACTAATTAGGGTCTTCAGGATCACTTAAAAATTAAAGTCAGGTGTCTTTGATTAGAGTTGGAGCTAAACTTTGCAGGACAGTCGATCGCCAGG
>NW_015647960.1:1100790-1103925 GCF_001515625.1 Sinocyclocheilus rhinocerous
GAACTAAAAAACTATTGTTGAGAGAACTCAAAAGTCTTACTGCATCAAGTTGCCTTATTATGTTACGTTTTCTCAACTATTTATTTTTTACAGTGCAGAGCAGAGCAGGCTCACGGAAAGGAGGGGTTTAGAGAGACTGAATCTTTGAACTGCTTCGAACGAATCGTTTGAGAATCGCTGGAAAATTAGGTGATATTAAATGGATATTTTGTGAAAACGAAAGCGTTTTTTTGACCTTGCATGCATGTAATCCTATTGTAGGAGACTCCCAAAACAATATTAGGAACCGTAAAATGGCATAATAGGGGCACTTTAAATTTTATTGAAATAACATTTTAACAAAAGTATTATGAAAAATACTATAGAAAAATAATAAATATAATAAACCAGGTACAAACACTGATCTGTCTAACCTGACCACATAAACTTGGATCAAACAAGAAGGATGTTTTGGGTTTAAAATTGTTAAAGTTCCATATGAAAGCACAATAATAGTGACATGTAGGCCAAGTATGGTAAAATTCCATGTGCTCCGTGCTCTGCATTTCACCCATCTAAGTCCACACACACAGCAGTGAGTAGTGAACACACACACACACACACAAAAAGCAGTGGGCAGTAGGGCTGCACAATTAATCGAATTTCTAATCGCGATTACAATTATGAATGCCACAATTACGTAAACGTTCAAAGCGGCAATTAATCGTTCGCAGCCATTTTTGCTGCGGGGAGAAATTGGGGGTTCGATGCCTTTCTCTAGGGCAGCTCAGTCCTAATAGGTATTGAGAGTGGAAGAGAGCCGTCCATTCACTCTCTCCACCTACATTTCCTGCCGGTACCGAGACTCGAACCTGCGACCTTCGGGTTAAGTCCAACTCTTTAACCATTAGGCCACAATTGCCCTAACAATTGCCCTACAGTCACTCAGAACTGCTTCCATACTGACTTTATCATTACACAAACACTCCAAAGAGTGAATCCAAACACAATGCTTCAACATAGTGTTCTTCTCAGTCAATGTTTAAGCAAAACAGCAGCTTTAAATCAACTTTCAAAAAGGTTTAAGTTGGCCCTAGTGCTGATGAGAAAGAGAAAGAGCTTAATTCTGATGTGAATGATAAAAACTCAAGCCATGTCTGGCTAGTGTACAGTAAGCCGCTGTGCTCACGTGTGTTACCCTGTGACAGGCTCTGGCACTAAATCAGATACAGAACAGGTCAGATAAAGATACTAAGTATCTCTCCAGTCCAGCTACAAGCAACATGATCACTAAAGACACACTAGCCAAGAAAGACCAAGAACACATGCTACACAATGACCATTACAGAACACCTTGAAAAACACCACTAATGGTGCCAAAGATCACTTCAAAAATAATACTTAGAAAATAATAAAACTTGAAATGAATGCAACTTTATTTGGTAAATGAACCAATAAATCATCATTTAAAAGCATCAGAGGTAAAGATACACCAGGCAGATCAATTACTAATACTAATTTTTATAACAATTTTCTAATGTCAAATCAATGCGGTGAAGCCAAACATGATGAAATATGAATAACTATTCATTTTGAGATCTGCTGAAGTCTATTTGAATTAAAAAAAAAAAAAAGTAGGTGTGATGGTAATTTGGGGAAAGCACTTCTAGAAAAGGGTCTTGCATTTGAGATAAAACCCAAGTTGATGCTCTCCTACATTATGACAGAAAACACAAAATATAGTTTCCCAGTGCCTGGTTGCATGAAAGCCTTTAAGTAATTTGACTTAAGGATATCCCTGAGGCAAGGGATTTATTTAAGAGCGTTTCAACAAACCTCTTAACCGTCACCCTTATCTAAGTGTTTAAACTAAGCGTTTCAAGTTAGTTTCTGGCAACATACAGCAATGGGTGCCGTGGCCGCTTTAGTTACTACATCTCACAATAAACAGAACAAACCACAAACCTAACCTTTGCTACAACCACAGTTATACTAACATATCTGCGTTATGGAGAATACCAAGATCACAGAAAAAAAAACGTAAACCAAACTGGACTGTGGTGAGACGAAGGATTTAATGACGGTCAAACTAGGGCTGGGCGATATAGCTAAAAAATGTATATCAACGATATAATGTTTCATATCGTTCGGTATCGATAATTATTGACTTTTATAACCTTTTTTTAAAACAAAGAGCGATAGAAAAAAATGGTTTACATTTAACCACTGTGTTTTTAAATTAACCCAATTTATTGAATCAAACAACAAATATTTTTTTGTTTTAACAGTCAAACACAAAATAAAAATTAAACAAATATCTTATTTCTAATGTTTTATATGCAGATTAAATAGGTTTTAAGGAAACTTTTGGCGTGTTTCCCGAGGCCACAGGAGGGCGCAATGAGCAAAACTAGATTAAAAAAAAGTTATAAACACAACCGTCATAAGTTATGCAACAAAGGAAATAACTGTCTATAAAAAAAACGTGCATTACGTCTAAATTAACTCATATGAATCAAATATAATTTCGTAAATTGCATAAACAATTACGAACAAAACAGCATCATGTATTTCTGCATTGCTTAATACAAAGAGCCGAATCGGCCACTACACAGATTGCCTTTAAAAACATACGAGACGCAGTGAAAAGGAATAAACCTCCACAAATTCGTGACGTGTTTTCTAAAAGTTTAAACTGTTTTAACTTTGCATGGCTACATCTCTTGTGTGAGACGCGAGTGCAGCAGTCGTATTTGTCCGTCTAAAAAATGCGCTGAATATGCGTTCTGTGTGAATGGCTTGGTTTCGGTTTTAACCTAATCAAGATTAGCTACTATTACTATATTTCTCTAATATTTTGAATGCATAACGCAGCAGCGGTGCGTCTCGTGGGCTAGACTAACAAAAAATTAAAATGCAACAACGTCACTTACATCATCATCACCGCATCTCAGACGCACACCTAACATTTGATTGTACTATTTTTGCATTCAAATACAAATGTTTATTTTAAATTCAACTAATATTAATTTTTTTTATTCACAATTTCCTCATCACAGGCAGCCACAGCACTCAATTCAGCATGTGTTCGTGCTCCTGTGGGCCGTCTGCGTCACATAGCACATGCCTATATCGTGCACTATATCGAACATCTTT
>NW_015647960.1:1104649-1109018 GCF_001515625.1 Sinocyclocheilus rhinocerous
ATTAAAATGCAACAACGTCACTTACATCATCATCACCGCATCTCAGACGCACACCTAACATTTGATTGTACTATTTTTGCATTCAAATACAAATGTTTATTTTAAATTCAACTAATATTAATTTTTTTTATTCACAATTTCCTCATCACAGGCAGCCACAGCACTCAATTCAGCATGTGTTCGTGCTCCTGTGGGCCGTCTGCGTCACATAGCACATGCCTATATCGTGCACTATATCGAACATTTTTTCTATCGTTATCGAAGGTGACACTTTCCGACCAGGCACAGAGTGGAGCCAATCACAACACACACTGGCCCAGCTAACCAATCACAGCACATTTTGTATTTCAGAAGGCGGGCCTTCATTTGATACAGGAACTATTCGAGCCGTTCATGCCAGACTGGGGAGAGAGGTGTTGTAATAATGTCAAATATGTGAAAAATAATGTGTTTTTCGAACAACCTAGTATGAGAGCCTGTTCTAGTACACCCCCAAAACAAAATCAAGACTTTGTAAAAGAGCATAATAGAACCCCTTTAAGGTTCCTTAAGTTGACCCTTAGGATTTTTCTTGTAACCCAAGTTTCACTAATGCTACCCTTAACCTTATAACGAAGTGATTTCTTAGCTTAAGGGCTTGCATGCAATCGGGCACAGGTATTTAACAATAAATGCAGAGTCGACATATAGAGAGCAGAAACAAAAGGTACACCAAACAACTGCAAAACCTTGTTAGTGGTTTTGCTAAGGCAAACATCATAATTACTACTGCTCAAGCATAAGGTTCAATATGAAAAAACTGCTAAGTTTGAGTATTAAACTTTGGGGTGTAACTTGTCCCACATTTTAAATGATGAGGCTTTACATGTACTTTAAAGAGGGAATGGGCAAACCGATACTCTCACAATAATCGCGTATCATTCATTGTCTCCGAGGGAGAATAATTAAGGGGGAATGCTTAATGACAGCCGTAAAGGGGTCCTATTATGCTTTTTCACTTTTTCAACTTTAGTTAGTCTGTAATGGGTGTAACTTGTCCCACATTTTAAATGATGAGGCTTTACATGTACTTTAAAGAGGGAATGGGGAAGTGAACTGAATTTCATTTCCTAAAGTCAGAAACTTATCTCATTCACACCCGGAACTGACATCCGTCTCGGGTGATCCAATCATATTAAATTAAAGCAAGCCAGGTCCAAATTTCTTTGTAATGGGATTATTCAAACACATTCAGAAATGGTCAGAAGCAAATGTGACTACATAACAATAGGTCTGAACTGAATGCATGATGCATATTTATTTCTGTATTATTATTCAACACTCTTCATATATGCAAGGATCTTTCAACTCAATCACCAGTGTATTTATTTTAAGAAAAATGCATCAGACTTTTGGGGAAAAGAAAAAAAAAAAAGCATTGCGGTACAAATTACTACTTTGACCCATTTGTTTAATTAGGTTGCAGAATCTAAAAAAACATTTGGAAACGGAAATTGTTTAGTAAAAGCACTGAAGTGCTTTGAATATGACAGGGTTGACAGTGGCATTAACTTATGGGAGAAAATACGATCACAATGGGATAAAGATAAAGAAGTGCTTGTGTGGTAAATGTGTTAACAGTTCCCTTAATAAATAACCAGATCACATCTTCACACAATACAAATACTCTTGTCCTTTAAGCTAACTTCAGTGGCATGTAACTAACTATGGGGTCTCTGTTTAGGACAAAGAAATAGAAGTAAAGTAAACCTACAGTCCTCTTAAATCACAGTGAGTTTGTTTCATTATCAGTTAAACCGACTGACTACAACTAGAACTAGTAGCAGTTGGATCTGAGCACTGGGATAATCAGGTTTCCACGGTAACTTGCACTATTTACACTGTCCTTTACTTAAGCAATTATATAACAACAATGGCAACAACGACTAAAAGCAGATTTCATAGTAATATGTCGTCTATATATCCACACGTTTGCCTTCCTTACCTGGTTAATGGTTTATAGTGAGCACCTCTCTGTTTAGCTTCTACGTAACGTCGCTAGCTGTTTAAATGCAAGCTGGACATCGTAAAACACATGAGTGATGATGGAAGGGCTTACGTACACGCCCACTGAAGCGCTATTGGTCGCGTCCTGTAAGCCACGCCCACGTGCATCACAGTCCGACTCGTTTCCGCGAATCGGTTCATTTGAACACTTCGTTTCAAAGTCGTTTCGGCCTGGTTTGTGAAAGAACCGTTTTTGCGAACCGATTTAAAGGATTTGGCTCTAAAGAACGATTCGTTCACAAATCATCGTTATTTCTTTATTGTACACGTGTTTAAATAAAAGAAAGATGAATCAGCAGGTCGTGTACAATTTTACGATCATTAATTATTTGCTGTGACTACTCACAATATCAGATTTTTAAAAATGTATTAACATCACATACTTCCCTAAAGATATAAACTGAAGTTTTAACAGCTGGCATATGGTTTTCTATCTAGTAGACAGCGAAGACAGCACAGACATTGTTAACTAAAAGGCAATATAGTACAAATGGACAAAGTATACTAGTTACTTTTCCATTGTTTACTTTTCCAACTCCCTTAATAATCTCGCTATTAGCCTGCTAACTGCACAGCTACCTGTTTTCTAAACTAACGGCTAGTTGCTCCCGCACAAACACATAAATAATTGTTAGGTAACGTTAGATTTTGTTACGAGACCACATTCAACAACAGGTTTTGCTCAGGTCAAGTTGGCTTACAGATGACAAACCGCCGCCGCAGCTGTTTCTCTGATTCGACTGATAACGCCCGTTTATAAACTCACCTCCGCACTCCGGACGATTACTATATCGATGTCGCCGGATTAGAAGAGCTTGCTTTATTGGCTTGCACTATTAAAATGTTTGCGAAGTGTGCTCGGCGTTGTCCAGCTTCCCTTCCCCCACCGAGAAACAGCCTGTTTGTTAGTTTTGACACTCCAGCCCCCACTTTAACCAAGACTTCACGAAGGGACTTCAATAGTTTTCCGGCGTTGACGTTTTGCGGTATAAACTGTCCCATGTGCCATATATATGTATGTATGTATATATATAGAGAGAGAGAGAGAGAGAGAGAGAACCTCTGACACTTGCATTCTCTATTCTTTTTCTAATCTTTCGACTTGTTTTATTTTTATAAAAAAAAGACCCTCTAACACTAGCGTTCCCTATTCTATTTTATATTCTGTCAACTTGGTTTTTTTTAATAAAAAAAAAACCTTGATACGTGTACTGCGCTAACTGAGACTTGCATACTTGCATATCATTGCCCTTTTGTTGGTTTTGATTCCTTCTGTTGTCCTCATTTGTAAGTCGCTTTGGATAAAAAGCATCTGCTTAAAGGCAGAGTGAGGGATTTCTGGTAGCCAATGTTTATATTTGAAATCACCAAAACAAACACGCCCCTACCCCAAAAGGGTCTTGCCCCTATTTTGATAGCTCCGCCCCACATATACGTACGCAACCCAGGCAACGATTAGTTCTGTGTTGGCTTACAGATGACAAACCGCCGCCGCAGCTGTTTCTCTGATTCGACTGATAACGCCCGTTTATAAACTCACCTCCGCACTCCGGACGATTACTATATCGATGTCGCCGGATTAGAAGAGCTTGCTTTATTGGCTTGCACTATTAAAATGTTTGCGAAGTGTGCTCGGCGTTGTCCAGCTTCCCTTCCCCCACCGAGAAACAGCCTGTTTGTTAGTTTTGACACTCCAGCCCCCACTTTAACCAAGACTTCACGAAGGGACTTCAATAGTTTTCCGGCGTTGACGTTTTGCGGTATAACCTGTCCCATGTGCCATATATATGTATGTATGTATATATATATATAGAGAGAGAGAGAGAGAGCCTCTGACACTTGCATTCTCTATTCCTTTTCCTACTCTTATCTTCTTGTTTTCTTTTTATTTATTGTATTAAAAAAAACACCCTCTAACACTAGCATTCTCTATTCTTTTTCTAATCTTTCGACTTGTTTTATTTTTATAAAAAAAAGACCCTCTAACACTAGCGTTCCCTATTCTATTTTATATTCTGTCAACTTGGTTTTTTTTAATAAAAAAAAAACCTTGATACGTGTACTGCGCTAACTGAGACTTGCATACTTGCATATCATTGCCCTTTTGTTGGTTTTGATTCCTTCTGTTGTCCTCATTTGTAAGTCGCTTTGGATAAAAAACATCTGCTAAATGGCTAAGTGTAAATATATATAGTATAGTAAATGTAATATATATATATATATATATATATATATATATAGGTGCATCTAAAAAAATTTGAATATCGTGAAAAAGTTCATTTTTTTCTTGTAACTTAATTTAAAAAGTGACACTTGCATATAT
>NW_015647960.1:1109043-1116124 GCF_001515625.1 Sinocyclocheilus rhinocerous
TACTGGGTTAATCGTTTTCACGTTTCCTTGGTTGGTACCTGATTATAGCACTTAAAACCTCGAAAAGTCAGATTTTCATGATATGTCACCTTAAAAAAAATATATAGAGAGAGAGAGAAAAAGAGAGAGAGACACACACAGAGGTTGGTAGATTACTTACAAATTGTAATCCGTTACTGATTCCAAATTACATGACAAAAATGGTAGTAATGCATTACACATTTTAGGTACACGTTTTAGGACTATTACTTTTAGATTACTTTTGACCTAACTCATTTATCACATTGACTTAAATAGGATAATCTTGTTCCATATTGATATAAAAATACAAAGAGTAAGAAAATATATTCCGTTCATTGTTATTAACAACATGAAGTGCATTAAACATCACATTACATCAAGGTTTGTAAAGGAACTGCAGGGGGTTTGTGAGTTTAATAAAAAGCTAATAATTAATTAAATCATAAAAATGTCACATTAAAATAAATCATTTTAAAATAACCTCAATCAAAATAAAGCACTTACTAAAATCTATTTTATTTGTTTACTTGCATGTCATGTGACCATTAATCAACATCAGAGAACCGAGAACATGCAAATGTGATACTTAATTTTAAAATATTTATTTTTAAATCTCAGTGGCCATTAAAAAGAGGACAAAAGGATCACAGTGCACAGTGTCTTTTATGTTTTATTTATAAAAATATATTATATATGTTTTCTTTTATAAATTTTAGTAAGTACAGGTAAGAATAAGTATGTTGTTTCATTTTTACATAAATATATCTGTTACACGTACATTATTTTGCCCATATTTTAACATTTTATTATCACAAAAGTAATTTGAACTATTAAAGCAGACATTTTTACTTGCATTTAATAGCCTATTTCTATATTTAATACGCTAACCTAAAATCAAAAGGCACTTTGTTAGAAATAAATAACAAGCAACCATTAACTCTATAAAAGCTTTGTATTATGATTATGTTAACGAATCATACCATTAATCTGAATAACAAAACAAGAGTTATAAAATGTGAAAATTCTCTCATATGACTTTATTAATACTAAAATGTTAAGCAAAATGATGTTTTCCGTTATTATTAGTCACTTTCATTGTGTGGCAACTTAAAATCTGCCTAAAAATCTCATGATGCGTCCCACGGAATAAAAGAAAGTCAATCGAGTTTGCAACAGATTGACGAGTTTTCAAAAGACTGTCCCTTTAAGGCTTTTCGCCTGGAATGTTTACCTTTCTTTAAAGGGCATGTGAACTGACTCCGCCCACTCAGGAAGGCTAATCCATTTTTACACTGACTCCGCCCACTCAGGAAGGCTAATCCATTTTTACACTGACTCCGCCCACTCAGGACGACTAATCTATCCAGCGTTAATAGCTCACTCGCACACGTGCAGATTCCACTGATGTTCACGAGTGAATCATTAACTGAGCTGCTGCAATGATCACAGCGGGCTGTTGTTTAAGCGTCTGTTTGCAGTCTGACTGGGTTTGTGCAGTGCAGATTCATTATGGCAGCTCTGCGTGCGGCAAAACAAGCTTTGAGAAGAGAAATCAAGGGTCGAGTGGCTGCAGTGAGTGATCAGGAGAAACTAAGACAGTCTCGAGTTGTCTCGCAAAAGGTAAATGTCACTGACCTGTCAGCGGAAAGGAACAAGCCTTCAGTGGCCTTGTAAAATGGGGCAGCAGTTAGATTGTAGCACATACATGATATCCGAGTAAAGAGGTTCTGGGAACCTACGAACTTTAGGGGAACGTTCTATTTACGTAAAGAAAACATTCCTGGAACGTTAGAACGCCAGCTTTTGGGAACGTTCTGGGAACCAAAAATCGTTAGCTGGGTACTTAGTTGTTCAGTAACCTAACAACCCCCATGAAAATATTATTTTGCTGTCTCAGGGTACAGAGATAATTTCTTAATCACTTAATACGTCGTGTTTATTATATCACAGCACATATGCCCAAATACATTAACTTTTATCATGTATAATGATTTAATGTTATTATTTAAAAAAAAAATTCGTCCAATTTCACGTTCTCTACTCCCACATTGCTTTTAAAGATCTTGGATATAAAAAAAGGCAGAATATTTTCTGCACATTATTTTGAAGTGTCTTTACATCCTGGTCTCCTGCTTATTTTTTCTGTTTCGGCATTTCTGTGAGGGGACCATGGAAATGATTAGAGAAAAACAGTGGAAAATTAGTAAATGGATAAATATACAAACTAAATATTTTTCAAATAATATTTACATATTTTTATTATTATTATTGACAGTATAAATTGTGTCTTTATACAAGAAACTGTATAGATGCCTCTTAAATTTAAGGATGGGTGGGCCCTGCATGATTATGTTTATGATAATGTTTATTAGTCCGTGGCATCTAAAAGATTGAAAACCCCTGCTTTAGAGGTTATTGACCCTCAAACCACACGTGTTGCTTGTGTTCATACTCTTAATCCCAAAATGGTTGTCATTTGCAGGTGTGTGGAAAGTGCTTTGGTTACATTTCGACTCCTGATCAGCTAAAAAATATCAATATATTTGTTCCATGTTGATGTCATTGTGATTTTTTGTCATCAAGTTGTGTGTTAATACAGACACATAATGTAATTACATGTCCTAGACTGAGCAATATACAACTAGTTTATACAAATAAACTATGAGCAATTGTAAGTATGCTTTGTGTTTATTAACAACTATCCAAACTTCTGTCTAGTTGTTCAGGCATCCCAAATACCTGTCCAGCCAGCGTGTGGCTGTCTTCCTGAACATGCATGATGAGGTGCGCACAGAAGACATCCTCCAGGACATCTTCAAGAGGGGGAAAGTCTGCTTCATTCCCAGATACTTCACCAAGAGCAGTCGTATGGACATGTTACGACTCAAGGACATGGAGGAGGTGAAGACGCTGCCCCTCACGTCCTGGAACATCCGGCAGCCAGCAGATGAGGACCACGACCGAGAGGAAGCCCTGACCACAGGTGGGATAGACCTACCCTCAAAACTCTTGTTTATTTAGATTTATTTTAGATTTATTGCAGGTAATATAAATTAAATACTAAAAGCAATTGAAATACAGCTGAATGCTGCACATTTTGCTAGATATTGTGTGTTGTCTAGTGTTATATTTAGAGGTCGACCGATATGGGTTTTTCACTGGCCGATGCCGATATTTAGAAATCAGGGCAGCCGATGGCCGATATATGATGCCGATTTCTTTGGCCGATATTCTTTTTTTTTCTTCTTCCCCTTCATCTCATAAAAGTGAGTGAGTAAATGATATTGCAGGATACAAGATAGTAATAGTAGTAGTAGCCTAATTCAGAGTAATAATACATGGCTCAAAACTTAAGCAAAAATTAAAATGACATAGAAGCTTTTCTGAAGACGGTCGGTTCATTTAAAAAATACATTCATATAAAAACACCCACGCTGCATTTTAATTTTGAAACGTGCAGTGCTCAGTTTATTCAACGAAGTATAAGCCTTTGGAAAATCTATTTGTGGCGGTCCGTCTGTTGTGACGAGCCGCCACAAATAACTCAATGTATGGGAAACACTGGACACTTCTATAAGTCAAATGGCCAAGTGATGACAAAAATAAAAGAGTTGTTTCATGAGGAAAGTTATCGTGCACGTTATAGTAAGCCCAGAAGTTTCGTCTGAATTATATGTTTCTACTTTCACATACAAATGACTTGTTGCACTTATAAATATGATAACTTTCCGGCATCAATTCTAGTAGGGTAAAACGTGATTACGCTTTCGAAACGGTCTGTTTTGCCCTGCCATCATTAGCTGAAGCTGTGTGTGAACCAGAAGCGGCTGCAGAGTGTGAGTTGCTCCGTGACTCCGTCTCTCATGCAGCCAGAGAGAGATTCTCCGGCGTTCCGCAACAACGCTTAGCTGCCCGCAGATGCGCCTGCCTATAAATCGGCCTAATTTGCAGCACAATCGGCCGATGCAGATTAATTTAAAAATGCCAAAAATCGGCCGATTAATCGGCCGGCCGATCAATCAGTCGACCTCTAGTTATATTATCAACCTAATTCATCGTATAGGGGCTGCATGATTCAGTGAAATAAAAGCGAATTCGCAAAATAAGGCTATGATTTAAATAACTAAATATACATCATGTGCCTGCATTATTCAGATTAAAGCCCAGCACGATGATCATTTACACATGAGCAACTCATAATCTGGTATTTTCAGTGTCTCAGAGCAACTTGATTTGCAGTAAATGCCAATGTTTAAGAAATTAAGCATAAATATTAGTATTGTAAAATTAGTATTATGATTATATTTTCCTTAAATTTGTACAGTTTATTTTCCTTAGATTTATACAGTTAAATATTACAAGAGTAATATTTCTTTTATTCTAAATTATTATTATTCATATTGGTTTATAATCAACTTTTTTGGACCAAATTGTGCAGATTAAACGGCAATTTATATATATAAAAAAAAGTGTACTGTAAAATAAATTTATTATTATGATCATACTTTTCTTAAATACTAGATTTTTTGCAGTTAAATATTACAATAATAATATTTATTATTTTTATTAATAATAATAATAATTGCTATTATAGTGATATTGATTTATAATCGCAACTTTTTTGACCAAATTGTGCAAGATTAAACAACAACTTATTTGAAAACTTTTCTTAAATGCTAGATTTTTACAGTTTAATATTATAATAGTAATACTTATTATTTTTTATTAATAATAATAATAATAATTATATTATTATAGTCATATTGATTTATAATCGCAACTTTTTTGGCCAAATTGTGCAGCCCAACAAACAAGCTTTAAAATGCATTTTAAATCACAGTTGCATTTTTAATCAGAAAAAAAAAAAAATCTATTGGATTTTTTCCTCAATATTCTTCAGCCCTAGTACTAATAGAACTAATAGCTGATAATGATTTGTAGCATTTAATTCAGTCTGAAAAACACTTTGTAACACATGTACTGCGGTGAGGAGAAATGATCCCATCAGACTGCAAAATAAGTTCTGCTGCACATATTCGCAGAGCTGTTAGTTAATATTATTAACAATACTATTATATACTAATATAATAATATTAGTATAATTATAATGTGAGGTAAGTGTTATACAGCTATTAGGTGATGTGGAAAGGGGAATGTGTTGTACCATTAGATGGTGCTCTCATCCCACAGTTACATTTGGCTTCATATTCACTTACAGTATATTCAGAATCAGGTATTAATGTTGTATATTACATTGAACACAAGCCTTTGCATCTAAACACTAACACTAGGATATTTTCAGCTTGTTACTGTAATGTTGCATTGTGTGGTTGAGTATTTGCACTTTTCAAGTTAAATAAAGTGTGATACTGCATTGCAGCGTTGAAGGACTGTACATATGCTGACTAGCAGCAGTAACACCAAACAGCTCGACTCGTGATTTTGAAAGAAAGAAACAGACTAAAGATCGCAGCGCCACCTAGTTTTACTGTAATCATAAGATATTCTCTCTAAATGTGTGACTTGGAGCCATGCATCTATCATGAAATACAGTTAGCAACACATTGTACTTCTATAATGTATGCATTATTAAATGAATGCAGAATATTATGGAAATTTACAGTTATGCAAGACTTGATTTTATCCATCAGAAATTGATTGGATGGTGAAAAGTGGGTGCTAACAGAAGCAAGACAGAGGTGGTTTATGTGTTGCATTGCAATAATATTTACCAATAAATCATGCACAATAAGACCACAAATGTGTATTCAGAAAATAAATGCATTAGCAGGGGATCATTTCTCTATCATTTCTTCATTATTGTGTAATTTAGTAGTTAAAGTGTTTATTGTCAAACTCATGCAGTATATTTTGTTATACTGCCCGAGTCATGAACTTACCATCATATTTAATATATTCCACAATATTAATTTGCAGTGAGTTATGAATCATAAATCATGCCATTGCCTGCATACAGATAGTATTTATGGGTTTTGTGACTCTGGGCTGTTTATGGGTATCAAAGATGTGCTTTTCATCTAATCGTCCTAATTTACTATCTGTACAGTTTGCTTAATCTCTATAATTTATCATCAGGCTAATTAAAGCTTAAGTAAGTCGTACATTCTAGCAGAATGGCTTTTCTAAAGCAAATAGGAAAGAAATCACCCGTGTGGTGGAGAATATAAACTAGGCAGGTGTTACAGGACGGCAGACCCCTGTGGAGTAAGTAATAACTCTGAGATTAAAGTCTGTGTGTTTTAGCCCCAGATTTGATGGGGTGTTTGTGTATGTATGTGTGCATTAAACAGAGAGGAGGGGATGAAATATACAGCCGTTCAGGAGAAAGGGAAAGAAAAACAGAGAAATGGGGGCTGATATGTGAACCGCACATGAGGAGGGGTTTAATCGCGCTGAACTGTCCCGGTGTGAGAGAGGAAAGTTGGGTGTTTTTTTTTTTGCATTTTGTTCCTGTGGAGTGAAACGGTCACCTTGAGCTCAGGAAGTCCTGCAGCCTTTCTCTCGCCCGTAGAGGTGTTTGCCTTTAAAGTCTACATAAAATAAAAATTTCAAAGCTTGTTTGCTTTCTAAATACAGATTTCTGGTCCTATTGTGGACGATTCAGTGCACGTAGATTTAAAATGTGTTTTATTTGAAATCTTTAATATGTATTAACTTGTTTCACCTCTGAAATAACTTTCCTGTATATGATACAGTGTTAGTTTAGCATTGTTGATATACTCTTAGTTTTTGTTAATGTTTTGAATTAGATTGTCTTTTTTCACTTTAATTTTACTTAAGTGTAAGTAATGTTTTTGTAATTTTTTGTTTTTTTAAATATGTCTATATATCATTTACTAATTGTATTTATTAGTTTTAGTTATTTTTAATGTAAAATAGTGTTATTTTAGTATCATTGATTATATTATTATAGTTTTTGTTCACTTAAATTTAGTTAGTCATTTTGTGTTTTATATATATATATATATATATATATTTCATTTTAGTTAATGTTTTGAATTACATTTTATTTTATATTCTCTGTTTTCACTTTAATTTT
>NW_015647960.1:1116212-1117712 GCF_001515625.1 Sinocyclocheilus rhinocerous
TTTTATTATTTTTTTAATTCATTTTTATTTATTTACTGTTTGTCAATTTATTATTTTTATTAGCTTTAGTTTAATTATTTTATATATATAATATAATGTTATTTATATATTTCTATAGATTTTTTTATTATATTATAGGTTTAGTAATTTTAGTTTGAATAGCTTTAGAAACTAGCTGAAAAAAATATTAGTTATATTTATTTTACTTAGTTTTATTTTTTTAAAGATTTTTTTATTTAAATATTGTTTTAGTTTTTATTTAATGATAATAATCCTCATTTCATAATAATTTTATAATAGCTATTTAGATATTGTTTTAGGTTAATATTATGATAACTATGATTAAGAAGTAAAATGGACATTGACTTGTTAAATGTTGTCAACAAAAACAAATGAAAGAGAACTGCGACTAGATGAAAATGGCATGTGTGTGTGTGTGTCTGTGTGTGTGTTTGAAGGAGGGACAAGCGTTGAATCTGTGTGCTGGACAATCTTTGCATGCTTGTATTGGCTGTACATCACTGTGACACTAAGTGCTAACAAGACTGAATGGTTTGAATCCAGCGGATTGAACTTCATTGCCTATCTGTTGGTGTGTCTGATTGAGGTGCTCCGATAGCATTTAATCCCGCAATAACACTGCATTCCTCACTGTCTTCCCTTAAGGTCAAACCATGCCGCTTGTAAATCAACAAGTTTTTATATGATTCCAACAAACATTTGGACTTAATGAACTGTGCCGTCTGGTTGGAATGGCTCTCATATTTCCGGCTGCAGTATGAAAAGCATCTCATAGACGCAGCTGTTAGTAGTGTATATGCCTAACCATACATGAAATGAGTCCCTCACAAATACAGCTGTTTTGGTGAATTAAAAATGTGTGTATCTTTTTTTAAAATCTGTTTTATTGATTGATTGATTGATTGAAAGTACCCTCTTATGCCTACTAAGGCTGCATTTGTTTGATCAAAAATACTGTAGAAACAGTAATATTGTGAAATATTATTACAATTTAAAATAACTGCTTTCTATGTGAATATATTGTAAAATGTAATTTATTAAAGCTGAATTTTCGGCATCATTACTCCAGTCTTCATTTATTATTATTATAAATGTTGAAAACAGTTTACATTTACATTTAGACATTTAGCAGATGCTTTTATCCAAAGCGACTTACAAATGAGGACAATTAAAAGCAATCAAAATCAACAAAAGAGCAATGATATACAAGTGCTATAACAAGTCTCAGTTAGCTTAATGCAGTACACGTAGCAAGTTTTTTTTTTTTTAAATCGTATAATAAATAAAAAGAAAACCGATAGAATAGAAAAAGAATAGAGCAAACTAGTGTTAGAGGCCTTTTTTGCTTTTGTTAATCAGAAGAAGTCAGAAAGTCAGAATTATAATTGTATAATAAATAAAAAGAAAACAGATAGAATACAAAAAGATTAGAAAGCTGGAGTTAGTTTTTTTAAAGAAAACAAGCAGTAAATGAATAGA
>NW_015647960.1:1118081-1119372 GCF_001515625.1 Sinocyclocheilus rhinocerous
CAGTCACTCACACAGTCAGATAATAGTAGAATAATTTACCCAGAACAGTGGGTTTAATTCAGTTTTGTCAGCATATAGAATACACAAAGTACTCTACACATATTATTATTATTATTAATATTATTATTATTAGTAGTAGTAGTAGTAGTAAATTTATATAGCGCCTTTCCCAGGATCAAGGATGCTTTACAAGGTACATCAAATACAACAAATACTCATTACAAAGTAACAGTTAAGTGGAGATTGGACATTTGCCTAATCCAGTCACAGATAATGCAGTTGTATATAACACAAATTAAGTAATAATCATAATAGGAATCAAGTCATGTCAAGTCAAGTCATCTTAATTTGTATAGCACTTTATACAATACTGGTTGTGTCAAAGCAGCTTTACAGTTTAAAACAGGAAAATAGTTTGTCAATAATGCAAAAAGACAATAACTGATTCATTTTTCCAGCTAAAGTGAGTTCATTGATGATTCATTTACATTTATGAAGTCATTTAGCAGACGCTTTTATCCAAAGTGACTTACAAATGAGGACAATGGAAGCAATCAAAATCAACAAAAGAGCAATGATATACAAGTGCTATAACAAGTCTCATTTAGCTTAAAGCAGTACACGTAGCAAGGGTTTTTTAAATAATATAATAAATAAAAAGAAAACAGATAGAATAGAAAAAGAATAGAGCAAGCTAGTGTTCGAGGCCTTTTTTGCTTTTGTTAATTGTATAATAAATAAAAAGAAAAAGATAGAATACAAAAAGATTAGAAAAGCAAGTGTTAGTTTATTTTATTTATTTATTTATTTTTTAGAAAACAAGCCGTTAGTAAATAAGTAGAGTGCAAGTCTAAAAGGGGCAAGTTTAAATAAATTTTTTTTTTTTATATAAAGAATAGAATTAGAATAGAGAGTGCTAGAGTTAGAGGGTCAAATAAAGATGGAAGAGATGTGTTTTTAGCCGATTCTTGAAGATGGTTAAGGACTCAGCTGCTCGGATTGAGTTGGGCAGGTCATTCCACCAGGAGGGAACATTTAATTTAAAAGTCTGTGAAAGTGATCTTTGGGAAGGCACAATAAAGTGCCGCTCACTTGCAGAACGCAAGCTTCTAGAAGGCACATGAGTCTGAAGTAATGAATTTAGGTAAAGGGGTGCAGAGCCAGTGGTGGTTTTGTAGGCAAACATCAAGGAAAAGGTCTGTGAGAGTGATTTTGTGCCTCTTTGGGATGGCACCACGAAGCGATGTTCATTTGCAGAACGCAAGCTTCTAGAGGGCACATAAGTCTGAAG
>NW_015647961.1:0-462 GCF_001515625.1 Sinocyclocheilus rhinocerous
TAAAGTGAAACGTCACCAGGACGTTGGCGCCCTCTGCAGGTATTTGTTATAATTGGGGATGGGAAGATTCCCCGATTCGCTCGGTGCATCTGCATAAAAAGTTAACGATGCGATGTATCGGTTTAAAAAGTGTGCATCGGCTACAAGTTGGCCTTTATATCGCAATGCATCATTTCTAACATATTCGCATTGGTAAAAAACGATTTATTAATATATAATTACTAGTGGATGGGCTGTAATTTTATTGTTTAGAAAGTGACCAATAATCTGTGACCAATATTTTATATGTAGATTGATTTCTCCTCTCTAAACTGTTTCTCAAGCGCGCTCTCTCATCACTGCTGCTGCGTGATTGTGACGCATCACAGCACCACGGGATTAAAGTCCAAAACATGACTTGAAATAACCTTTCAAATAAATCGGGGCTAAAGCGGTTCCATAAATGACAAATTAAGTTCACAC
>NW_015647962.1:0-474 GCF_001515625.1 Sinocyclocheilus rhinocerous
TCTTGCCAGTCTTAGGGCTTCAACAACTGAGAGCACGGCAGTCTCAGTTGAATGTCCACTTCTGAAACCAGACTGATTGCTGTAGAGGAGGTTGTTCTTTGTGAGAAAAGCAGAGACTTGGTTGAACACAGATCGTTCACGTGTTTTTGCAATGAAAGAAAGAAGGGAAACCGGTCTGTAGCTCTTTAAAAGAGATGGGTTAAGGGTGGGTTTCTTAAGTAGTGGGGTTATACGAGCCTGTCTAAATGCTGAGGGAAAAACACCAGTGTGAAGGGATGTGTTAATGATGTGAGTGAGTGCCGGTACAACTGCACGAGAAATGGCTTGAAGGAGATGAGATGGAATAGGATCAAGTGGACAAGTAGTAGGATGATTAGAAAGGATGAGTTTCTCTGCCTCAGAGAGTGAAGAGAAGGACGTATGTTTGCTGGTAAGATGTGTTTGACAGTTTGTGGTGTGGCAAATTGTGCACTG
>NW_015647962.1:664-23542 GCF_001515625.1 Sinocyclocheilus rhinocerous
GAGGAAAATGTTTTAAAGAGCATGCGAGAGTTAGGCGAATGGTTAATTTTGTTGTTGTAGTATGTCTTTTTAGCAGTGGAGACATTAGCAGAGAAGGAAGAGAGGAGTGCCTGATACACATTAATGTCAGTAGTATTTTTTGATTTGCGCCACACCCTTTCAGCAGCCCTGAGCTTAGAATGATGTTCGCGGAGAACATCAGACAGCCAAGGGGCAGAAGGGGTGGTACGGCCTGGCCTGGAAGACAAGGGGCAGACAGTGTCTAAACAAGATGTAAGAGTGGAGCAGAAAGTATCAGTAGCACTGTTAGCATTAAGAGATAATAACTGTTTAGGGGGAGGAAGCGAAGAAGAAACCATAGCAGATAGCCAGGAAGGTTAGAGTGAGTGTAGGTTACGTCGAAAGATGACATGTGGAGGGGTATGTGTTGTGTCAGGAACCATGTTGAGGTTAAGAGTGAGGAGGAAGTGATCCGAGGTGTGCAGTGGAGTAACCAGTACATGATCAGTGGAGAAGGGTCATGTGTAAATAAGGTCCAGTTGGTTGCCTGATTTGTGAGTAGCAGTAGTTATCTTTTGGTCCAATAAGTAATATCTCTGTCTTATCCGAGTTTAATAGGAGAAAATTATTGGTCATCCAATCTTTTACATTTTTAACACATTCTGTTAGCTTAGATAATTTAGAAGTTTCATCTGGTCTTGTTGAGATATATAGTTGAGTATCATCTGCATAACAGTGGAAGCTAATCCCGTATTTTCTAATAATATTACCAAGGGGCAACATGTATATCGAAAATAGCAGAGGACCTAGGACAGATCCTTGTGGCACTCCATATTTTACTGGTGATAATTGAGATGACTCCCCATTTAAATGAACAAGGTGGTAGCGATCGGACAGGTAGGATCTAAACCATCTTAAAGCCTGCCCTTGAATACCTGTATAGTTTTGTAATCGATCTATGAGTATGTCATGATCTATAGTGTCGAACGCAGCACTAAGATCAAGTAAAACTAGCAATGAGATACAGCCTTGGTCTGACGCAAGAAGCAAGTCATTTGTAATTTTAACAAGTGCAGTTTCTGTGCTATGGTGGGGCCTGAAACCTGACTGAAATTCTTCATAGAGATCATTTTTTTGCAGGAAGGAGCGCAATTGAGCGGACACAACTTTTTCTAAAATTTTAGACATAAAAGGAAGATTTGAGATGGGTCTGTAATTTGCCAGTTCACTAGGATCTAGTTGTGGTTTCTTAATAAGAGGCTTAATAACCGCCAGCTTGAATGGTTTTGGGACGTGACCTAAAGACAACGACGAGTTAATAATATTGAGAAGCGGTTCTTCTGCTACAGGTAACAACTCTTTCAGTAATTTAGTGGGTACAGGATCTAACAGGCATGTTGTTGGTTTAGATGCAGTGATAAGTTTATTTAGCTCTTCCTGTCCTATAGTTGTAAAGCACTGCAGTTTATCTTTTGGTGCGATGAATGAAGCTGAAGTATTATACGCTGTAGAATCTACATTTGTTATTGTATTTCTGATGTTATCTATTTTATCAGTGAAGAAATTCATAAAGTCATTACTATTAAACTGTGAGGGAATATTTAGATCGGGTGGTGTCTGGTTATTTGTTAATCTAGCCACTGTGCTAAATAAAAACCTTGGATTGTTTTGGTTATTTTCTATGAGTTTGTGGATATGCTCGGCCCTGGCAGCTTTTAGAGCCTGTCTATAGCTGGACATACTGTTTTTCCACGCAATTCTAAAAACTTCCAAGTTCGTTTTTCTCCATTTGCGCTCAAGACTACGAGTTTTTTTCTTGAGAGAATGGGTATTACTGTTGTACCATGGCGCAGTACGTTTTTCTCTAACCTTTTTCAATTTGATGGGGGCAACAGCTTCTAATGTATTAGAGAAGATAGTGCCCATGTTGCTAGTCATTTCGTCTAGTTCATGTGTACTTATTGGTACACAGAGCAGTTGAGATAAATCAGGCAGGTTATTTGTGAATCTGTCTTTGGTGGCTGGAACAATAGTTCTGCCCAGACGATAACGCGGAGCGATATAGTTATTATCAGTAATACGCAGTATGCACGATACAAGGAAATGGTCAGTAACATCATCACTTTGAGGTACGATATCTATATCAGTAAGATCAATTCCATGCGATATAATTAAATCTAGCGTATGATTAAAACGATGAGTGGGCCCGGTGACGTTTTGCTTGACTCCAAAAGAGTTTATTAGGTCAGTAAACGCAAGTCCTAATGCATCATTTGTATTATCAACGTGAATGTTAAAATCTCCGACAATTAGCGCTTTATCAACAGTAACCAATAGGTCTGAGAGGAAATCTGCAAATTCTTTTAGGAAATCTGTATATGGCCCTGGTGGTCTATACACAGTAGCCAGAGCAAGAGATACGATAGATTTCTTTTGCATATCTGACAGTGTAACATTAAGCATTAGTATTTCGAATGAGTTAAACCTGTATCCTGTCTTCTGAGTAACATTGAGAATATCACTATATATTGTTGCAACACCGCCGCCACGACCAGTCTGACGGGGCTCATGCTTATAACAGTAGCTTGGTGGAGTAGACTCATTTAGACCAATATAATCATTAGGTTTTAGCCAGGTTTCAGTCAAGCAGAGTACATCAAAACGATTATCTGTGATTATTTCATTTACAATAACTGCTTTGGGTGAGAGTGATCTAATGTTTAGGAGCCCAAACTTTAAAAATTGTTTTTGTTCATTTATTTTACATTTTTCTGGTTTAATCACGATAAGATTTTTTCTAGATCCTGCATTAAATTTATATTTTGACCTCACTATTCGGGGAACAGACACAGTCTTTATAGATTGGACAGCACAAGTACTTCTATCATTTAAGCGGGTAGAACACAAGTCATCAGGGCAGTTATTTGAGATTTGACTTACTAGTCATATGGTGCGTAGCGTCCTGGAGATGTTGTCCGACATGAGTTCCGCTCCGACTCTGCTGGGGTGCAGGCCATCAGCGCGAAAAAGCCTAGGACGCTCCCAGAAAAGATTCCAATTATTAACAAAGAGCAGTTTCTGTTCTTTACACCATGACAATAACCATTCATTTAAAGCAAAAAGTCTACTGAACCTTTCGTGTCCTCGTCGATACGTGGGAAGCGGTCCTGACACGATGATCGTCGTCGCGGGCGATGTGCGGCGCACCGTCTCGATCAGGCTCCTGAAGTCCCTCTTCAGTGTCTCCGTCTGCCGCAGCTTGGTGTCGTTAACCCCCGCGTGAAGCACGACCGCTCCGGTGCTCTCGTCGCCCTTCAGGATCGCGGGTATCTGCGCAGAAACATCGAGAACACGAGCACCAGGGAAACAGTGAGTGTGCACTTTACCTTCAGCTAACGTAGCACGGACGTGCCGGACGATGGAGTCTCCGATGATCACAGCGTCGCGTTCCGTCTCGCGGAGGGGAGCGAAGCGGTTCCGGGTGGAGATCTCGAAGACCGGAGGCGGCGGAGGGGGAGAGGTCGTCGCCCGGGGCCTGGCTCGCGTCTTCCGCTGCGGCTGCACCCAGGGTCCGTGGTGTCCCGGCGCCGGAGTGAAGAACATCTGGGAAGATCGCGTCCTGGGTGCACCGGGCCTGTGCAGAGAAACACACGGAGTAGAGGTGGTGGGAGAATTAGCAGCGCGCTGTATACTTACCTCGGACTTGTGAGCGTCAGCCTGGGATGATTCCAGCGTGGCTCTCCACTCTCTCAGCTGGGTCTGCCTCTCCACCAGGTCGCGGATCTGCTTCTCCACGGCCTCCAGCTCGAGCTGCACTGAATGCAGCTTGAACGTGTCCTCACCTGTACTCAAAGGTAGACACACATCCGCCATTAAAGCAAGTAACAGTGAGTAAAACAATGGTAATGTGTGTGAATAGAGTATTTGTAATGTAAGCGAGGTTAGCGGCAACCACGCTGGCGATGCTAGCGGGCTATTTGCTGATAGCGGACTCGGGAAATCAAAATAAAACTAGTGATAACAAGGCGCTCTGATTGTTTTTGTTGTAGGATACGATAGGGGATATATTCACACGTTATATAAACGAAAATGATGGTGTATAAAATTGATTTTAAAATAGAAAATTAGACGACAAAGAATTAACTTGACGGAGCTCAAACTCAAAACACACGGTAGCAACAAACAGGAAGTGACCAGGTAATTGTCCCTTTATAAGTAATTATAAGTCATTATAATCCGTAATTATGTCCCCACTGGATGCGAAACATGAAAGGTTTCGACATGAAAGGTTCAGTAGACTTTTTGCTTTAGTCAGACGGGGAGTGTGGGAAAATGAGAAATTATTGGAGAGTGCTGCAGGTGTAGCAGTGTCCTCTGGTTTGATCCACGTCTTTGTCAGGGCCATGAGGTTTAATCTTAAATGATTAGCAATAGATGTAATGAAATCTGCTTTGTTTACTGCAGACTGGCAATTCCAGAGACCAATAGAAAAAGAAAGTAGTGTATTAGCAGACATAGGCAAAGTGCGCAGGTTGTTAGGATTGCGCTGCCTATAGTGTGTGAAACGTGGTTTGCGAGTGGTAGTGATAGTAGGGATCTGGAAACACATAGTAAGAATTGGTTATAAAAACTGAAATAGTAATAAGCTGAGTTGGTCATAAAAACTGAAACAGAAGTGAAACAAGTAGTAGAAAAGAGAATGAATCAAAAGCGATACTTATGTCCCTTGCTGGTGTCCCTGCCCGGTGGAGTCGCACGGTAGAGGCGATGGTCTTTACACTCTTCGGTCTTCACACAAGGAGGACTTCACACGAGGGCTGCCGCGACCGCTGCCGCTGCCGCGGTATTCTAAACTTTTTTATACCCGTTTCACAAAACGGAAATTGAATTCAGCTGAACACACTTTACTGTTTATCACAGCAAAGGGCTAAGCAAGCGCACGACACTGACAAGGTATGCGATGCAAAGCATAGAGGTATGCGACCAAATGCAACTTCAGCACGTCTCAACACAGTAAACAAAACAAGCGTTTCATAGCAACGACAACTGAGCTAAACACTAATGAGACAAGAAATAAATACACTTACTATCTGATTTTAACTTCCGCTGATTGACTGCTTCTCTCAAAGAGTATTTCTTTACACTGTCTTTTGCTAGCGCTCAAACACACTTTACTGTTTATCACAACAAAGGGCTAAGCAAGCGCTCGACACTGACAAGGTATGCGATAGAGTACGAGACCAAAGGCAACTTCAGCACGTCTCAACTCAATATAAAAAGTATATGTATATATATATACTATTTGCCACACCTGCCAATGGCCGGTGACATGATAAAATTTACCGGCCAAAATAATCTTTATTCAAGCTACAAAAGTTAATCAGCGACTAGAACAGTCCCAGGATTTTTCTTTTTCTTTTGTTCTTTGATTTACATCAATGACAGACTTCAGCAGGTTTCACTCATTTTTAAATGTTTTTCCCATCTGTTTTTGTCTGCAGATGTTGGGTCAGTGGAAGGGTTGGCGTATCATCGGGCCTGGGACACTTTATACTGGACCAGTTACACCACGTCCACCATCACCCGTCACAGTGTGGACCAGAGCCGCTGGGGGGCTTTTGACCGGGACATTGTAGTTACCATGTCAGGAGATGACCACCCACGGGCTTTCGTCCTGGATGAATGTCAGAGGTGACATTTTCATTTCACAACAAACTCATAGAAAGGGATGTCATGTTGCTTTTAGGATGGCACTAGTAATACATAAAGATGCTGTTACACTCAATGTTTGTCACTGACTCACACTGCTCTGCTGTTCACCAGCTTGATGTTTTGGACCAACTGGAATGAGCATTCGCCTAGTATCATGCGCGCTCAGCTGTCTGGAGCCAATGTCCTGGTGATCATTGGCAGGGACATCCGCACTCCCAATGGACTCGCCATCGACCATCGTGCCGAGAAGCTCTATTTCTCGGATGCTACGCTTGATAAGATTGAGCGCTGCGAGTATGATGGCTCCCACCGTTATGTAAGTTAGAACTTGCACTCATGAGTGTCCATTTTGCTTAACTTGCACCATGACTCAGTCAAATCCCAATGCGTCCAGACCAGACATAATTGCGATGTGCAGATTGCATTTTGATAGCGAGTGAAATCTCACTAGTCCAAAAACTTAGCTGTACAGCAGGGTCAGAAATGAACTTTTCCATTAAGGCACAATATTTGCTCCTGTAATTGATTTCCAGGGAATTTATTTATTTATTTTACCTTTGTAAGGGCATTTTTTTTATTACCTTATTAAATTAATAATTACCTTATTAAATGTATTTATGTAGTCTTGTTGGATTGAGTCTCCACACCAGATAATAAGATCCAGCCCCGGATGCCAGATCCTGTCAGAAAGTTTCAGTTTTGTCTGGTACCCAAAAATGTATTAACAGTCTTCTATCATCCTAGAAGTTGCCTGAGAAAGGAGCAGAGTTTATTGAACAATCTTAATTGTGTGTGTTTCAATGCCCAGACTCCGTCTGACCAGCACAAATCCAACAAGTGCTATTACACCATTATTATATTAACTGCTTCACAACAACATCCCATAAAACCTTGAATTTCCATAAACATTCCCTCTTATCTCATATTTGTGAAGACAAACATTTCATTTAACTCCACAATCATAAGATTAAACAATAATAGAAAAGCACTATAAGCAAAGAAAAAAAATATAAAAATAATTATTGAATTAATGATTAAATGATAAATAATCAAATGATAAACTACATGAATGGCTAATGATTATAAATGATTGTAAGATTATAAATGAATAAAAATGAGGAAATAAAATGCAGCTCAAATGGATGGTTGTTCTCTTGAAGCAAAACACACTGTGCATTTGAGGATCATTGTGGGAAATGGCTCGTCATATTCTGGCTACACAGCAAAACTAGCTAAGAAAAAGAGCAAAGAACATTTCTCATCACTGAAGCGGTCCATGACTTCAGTTCGTTGCAAGCTCACTCCAACATCTGCAATCTCGCAAAAACTCCTGTTATAATCACTGAAGCTGTCTACACTGAGAAGTCAATCTCTTACTTCCATCGTATGATGACAGTCAGTCAGATGATAGCATGATGATAGTCAGTCAGTTTTTTTAGTGGTAACTAATCTGATTGCCTCTGAATGGCCATTGCATTCACAAGCTCAACAGAAGCGAGTGTGATTGCTTATTTTGTTTATGATTGTATTGTGAACAATCGACACTTTTCATTCAGATTTTGATTTCTCACAACTTTTCCTGGGGAGTGAACATGAACACGTAATCGTGCACACAAACCAAGGTCAAGATTTTCGTTAAATAAATTAATTTTCAGTCTGTTTTTCACCAAACCTTATTGTATACCCCAGAACTCTTGGAATATACGACAACATTGGGGTCATTCTGTGATACTTGTGCGTGTTTTTCTAAAAGCTTGATGCTGGTCGCTATTCACTGGCATTATATGGACGAGCGCTAGTGGGACATTTCTTTAAATTTCTCCTTTTGGGGTCTGAAATAGAAAGAAAGGCATAATAAACTAATAATAATTTTTTTGTAAATGATTGTCACGGTTGCCTTCTGTGGCGAAACGAAGAACGAGGAGACGTGGGATAAACTCAAAGTAACTGTCTTTAATCATCCAAGACGAGGTAAAACAAGGCAAGCAGGGACACACAGGAAACACAACATTGGCGTTCAATACCGGACGCTAGACTGGAAACAACACAGGGCTTAAGTAATAGGGATTAACTAGATAATTAAACAAACACAGGTGGAGACTAATGAACTCATAATGAAACAATGTGGACAGGAACATAACCAAATATGGGCATAAGGAAAGATGAGGGAGGAAAACAACACATGACAGGAACACAGGCCTAACATTACTCTCCCCAGTTCAGGAGGCCATGGCAGAGTAGGGAACTCAGGAGGCCATGGCGGATCAGACAGTTCAGGAGGCCATGGCGGAGCAGGGAGCTCGGGGAGCCTGGCCTCTGCACTCGGCCTGGCCTCCATGGATGGACCCCTACTACCCCCAAAAAAAAATCCTTGGGGAGAATATAGTCTTTAGACGCCCTCCATAGGCCTAACTCAGGAACTGTGGCCCTCCCTGGGCTTGACGTGGGGACTGGAGCCCTCCTTGGGTTGGACGTGGTGACTGGAGCCCTCCTTGGGCTAAACTCGGGGACTGGAATCCTCTCTGGGCTAAACTCGGGGACTGGAGCCCACTCTGGGCTAAACTCAGGGACTGGGGCCCTCTCTGGGCTAAACTCGGGGACAGGAGCCCTCACTGGGCTAAACTCGGGGACAGGAGCCCTCCGTGGGCTGGATTCGGGGGCTGGAGCCCACACCGGAGTGAGCTCTGGGGCTGGAGCCCACACTGGAGCGAGCTCTGGGGCTGGAGCCCACACTGGAGCGAGCACTGGGGGGCGCACTCGGGCGAGGAAGAGGGCACCGAGCCATGCATTTTTCCTCTTCCTCCTCTTCTGATTACGGGTAAATTGGGCGGCCAGCGGGCTTGTCGTTGTGGCGGCCGGCGGGCTTGGGTCAAGCCCGTGAGTGAGCCGCGGCTGGCGGGCTTGACAACGGCACGGCGAAGCATGAGGCGATCTCCATTATTAGAATTAGGGTGAATAGCTGCAATAGATTTAGTTTAATCGTGCAGGGGCATCTTGAGTTTAGGGGCATTTTAGTGGCATGTTTGCCCCTGTTCATTTTCAAATAAATTTGGTTCTTTTTGTATCATCTTTTCACCTTCCAAGAGAACAGAAAAAATACTCGCTGGTTCTTGACTCAAACTTGACTAAAGCAAAAGTTTGATTTGTGAATTTCTGTGACTGATTTAGTCAAGTTCTTTGACAATACAATGTAAAAAGTGATAAATTAAATTAATTCCGATTCAGAATTTTTGGTGACCTTGATATTGCCCATTTTAGTTTTATGAATTCGTTCATGTAAACACTTTTTGCTTATTAAAATTAAACTATTAAAACAGAATCCAGAAAAAATTAACATTAAGAAAAATGAAATTGAGAGAAAAAAAATAAATAAATAAAATTTTAAAAATAAAATAAAGCAGATTTTACAGGCCCCTGAATAGACGTTTTTCACACCGACTGAATAATTCCAGACAGAAAGTTTGGAAGAATAAGTTCATTTAGTCTCAAATAGAGATATCAAAATGGAAAATTGAATTTGATCATTTCTACAAACCGAATGGTTACTTTCTATCTGTTTCGGCTTCTGTAGGTGGTCCTGAAGAATGAGCCAGTGCATCCTTTCGGTTTGACCGTGTACGGTGACCACATCTTCTGGACAGACTGGGTGCGCAGAGCCGTCCTCAGAGCCGACAAGTATGTTGGAGGAGACATGAAGGTGTTAAGAGCTGATATCCCACAACAGCCAATGGGGATCGTCGCTGTGGCCAACGATACGAATAGCTGTGAGTGAACGGCTGTAAGGGCAGCATGGTCAAGAGTACTCTCAATCAGCTGCGTGAGAGAGCGATTGCCTTACACTGTCCTGTCATCTCAACCATGTAATTATGTGCCAAAAGTAATCTGTGATTGTCACAGAACCGAGAAGAACTCTATAACGCTTGGGAATGACACACTCACACACAATCAATATCATTCATCATGCTTATCCAAGTGTGATAGAAGCAATTCTCAAGCACTCAAACCCCTAAAGACAGCATCTCTGCCTGCTATGAAGCCCCCATTTACTGTCTGCCAACCAAAATGTTAACCCAACCGAAACCGAATAAATGGCCAATAATGATAGCATTGAAAAAACTAAGGTATTTTTTACCATTAAATGCCCCGTTTTATTTGGGAATATGAAGTAAAAGTAAAACCTCTTATCCTTAAATGATCATATCCTGGAAAACAGGACTTTTCTCAGTCTTTAGAAATACAAATTTGAGTACTGTGTTGACCATAAAATGGCCACGAAAAACTGAATTATGACAAGAAACATGATTTCAGTTAATTCCTTAATTACACTTTGTCTATCACATTTTTTTCCCTTTCTTTCTTAATTTCTTTCTTTGGAAGAAATTAATATATTTATTCAGCAAGAATGTGTTAAATTGATCAAAAGTAACAGTAAATACATTAAAACAGATTTCTCTTTCAAATAAATGCTGTTCTTTTGAGCTTTCTATTCATCAAAGAATCCTGAAAAATAGTTTATATTTAATTCTAATAGTTTAGTTTTCAGATATTTTTGAATATTCATGAACTAATCTATTATGGATAATGTGTTGAATAACGAAATGTTTTTACTGTAGAGCCCTGAATTAAGCACCCAAATTCTCATCACTGCAATGCAAAATTTACTGAGATTTACTGTATTGCATAAAAGTAGAAAACACTTTATTATATACATTTTTACAATTAATTAAATACATGGTACATTTGTTCTGCCATTTATGATGATTTAAATAATGTGTATTACAGCAAAATGTAATAATATATCAACCCCACACCCCACCCCCCTTTTTGTGGTGAAATGTGACAACCTTTTTTTTTTGACCCTATAAGTAGACTTCTGCAGCATGGCTGTGTAGAAACTTTCATCTGCATACCACTGTGAGAACTATTGTTTGAGTGTTTACATCTGTATGCTGTGAATAGGAAATAGTTTTCTGTAAATCTGTGTGTGCAAGTGGGTAGTGAATGTTAATTGGGTTATTTGTATCTGTTTGTGTGTTTCATGAAGGGCTGCATAACGAGTAGACATAATGCTTCTTGTGACTTCTCAATGTCAAGAGCTTCTGGGGATGCTAAATTCCTGTGTATGTGTGTGTGTGTGCGTATTTGTGTGTGCGTGCAGGTGAGTTCTCGCCCTGTCGTGTGAATAATGGAGGCTGTCAGGATCTGTGTCTGCTCACATCAGATGGACGGGTCAACTGTAGCTGCCGTGGAGAGAGGAAACTGCTGGAGGATAACACCTGCATAGGTGAGACACCGCTGACCAATCACAGGCTTCATACGTCATGTAGACATATATGCATATGCAAGTATTGTTATTAGAATACAGTGTTCATTGTTAACTGACCATATGGAGATGAACAGAGCCTTGAAGCAGCTTTATACAGAGGCAGTGTTAATGTTCCTGCTCAAAAACACAGTGACAATAGTGAGTAAATTAGATCACTGATATGAACCAAAACTGAAGATCTCATCCATCTCTGGGAGACCTGGTGGAATAAACACTCTTAGAAACATATTGCTGTTGCTACTTTAAATGGATAGTTCACAAAATGGAAATTTTGTCATCATTTTGTAAAAACTAGGGCTGCCTCTGACTAAAGATTTTTATAGTCGATTAATCACGTTTATGTTCATTTAATTAATGTGTTCAAGCACACACATAAAGCTTGCCGCAAAGCACCCGCAAAAGTAATGACTATGAATGTGTCGGAAAAAATAGCAAGGAGATATTTGAATTATTTATTAATAAACCAGTGTTTTCTGATTCAGTGTCCGCCGCAGAGATGAAGTTGACAATGCTGACTCACCAGTGGACATAATCAGATAATATTTGTTTTTGATAAGAATTGGTTTATTTCAAAGGAGACATTTCAAGATTTCTGTAGATATATTTCACATGTCTCTGAGGCAAGTAGCTGCTACGCTGAATTTCAGTTCATTTTTGTGCTGCGCTCCAGTTCATGGAGACCGAGACGACAGAAAGCACATCCTGTTTTTTTCTTTGTTTTACAAAAGCGCAACGTCTTGTTGATATTGTGAGTGTACACAAATAAAAGTAGACCCTTGACAGTTTTGAATCATGTATTACTCTGTAACAACAAAAATGACAGTGTGTTTTAAGTTGTTTTCTCTGTTATCAGAAAAAAAACAAGCGATCGCGTTGGCGCCTCCATGTCATGCAGTAGCGCGCTATAGCTTCCACACTCCGCAAAACACTTGAATATGCGTCTAATAGCACCCATTTATCTAGGGTAACATTAGAGCGAGTGGCCATGTAAAGTTAGTACTGCTTCCATGTTTCACTTTCAAATGATAAACCATATTTGAGGTGATGAATGATAGGCGAACGTTTGGATTTCCTGCCTGATATACTGTAATTACCTCGATCTGTCCGTCACAGACACAGACAGTTTTTTTTTCTGCGGATAGCCAATATAATTTTAGTCGACTAAGCCTCTTCTTGTCGACTAACATTTAGGGGGGCAGCCCTACTTAAAAGTTTTGTTCATCTTCGAAACACAAATGAAGATACTTTTAATGAAACTTCGAAGTTTTCTGCATCTCTATTAGAAGTTCTTTCCACCAAAAGTTTTAAGCTTCAAAAAGTTCATAAAGGGATCGTAAAAAATATTCCATGTGAATCAAGCAGTTTAATCCAAGTCTTTCGAAAAGACACAATCACTTTATATGATTTTAAACTTTTTTTTTCACAAATAAACACTGATCAATGAACAAAAATGGAGCCCACGGAAGCTCAAGCATGTTTGTACTTTCTTACGGATTGTTCAAAACCTTTCGGCGCCACTCAGAAAAATGCATATAAAGTAAAATGTCTGCATTTAATTGTTGATATCTAATCCTAAAGCTGTTACTAATCTAATCAATTATCACCAAAATCAATATATCAGTGGACCAGAGTGGTCACTGTTTTTGGACAAAACATCAATACAATACATTAGGAAGTTGTGATCGACATGCTTGTATTCCATGTTTGAAGGATTGTACTATGTTAATAGTTGCCATCTTGTGTCTCTCAGCTCAGAACACGTCATGCAGCAGTATGGATGACTTTGAGTGCGGGAATGGAGACTGCATCAAATACACGCTCACCTGTGACGGCATGGCCCACTGCAAAGACAAGTCAGATGAGAAACAGTCCTACTGCAGTGAGTGTGTGTGTGTGATATTCTGGAGGCGGTTATGAAGGCCTCCCACTCTAATGGTCTGTGTTTGTGTTCAGCTAACCGTGTGTGTAAGAAGGGCTATAAGCGCTGTGTGAACGGACGCTGTGTCGGCCACAGCTCCTGGTGTAATGGCCGAGATGATTGCGGGGATAACTCTGATGAACTCTTCTGTAATGGTAAGACCAACTGTTCATACACATCATATACTGAACATCTGTAATGCTGCAGCCTAATCTTCAAATCCAGCCTGACGGCCCCTTTGAATTCTATAGCTTTCAAACGTTCTAATGTTGTAGAGTTTTGTTTTCCCCTTCCCGCTTTATTATAGTGCTGGTGTTTTTGTCTTTTGAATTGTAGAGCTCTTTGGTTCAACTGATGCTGATGTTAGTCCTGCTACAAAAAGTAAAGTGAAACATAAAAAGATTATACTTTATGTGTGAACCGTCATATTTTGCCCCAAAATCAAAGGCAGATTAGAAATTATAATGGTTCTGAACATTTGGTCAGTTTCGAATATTGGAGTTTCGAATATTGTTTGACTAATCCGATGCAGATTAAATGTTTTGCAGCAGCTGACCAGAGAATTTATAAGCAACATACAGTATTTGTCATTGTGCTGAATAAATGAATGAATGAATTTAAATTAAAAACAAAAAATATTGTATTTCAGTAATTATTTGGAGAAGAGAATGAAATCACTATTGAGAACAATGGGAATTATAAAAAACAAAAACAAAAAAAAACGTAATAATAAAAAATAAAAAAAATTGGGGTGGGGGGGGGGGTTCAGGGTGCTAAATTATCATGGAAATATTGTCATTGTGCAAATATTATTGTTATGGTACTAAAAATATGTTTCCTTCATTATTATTAGTATTACTCTTATTTATTTATTTCTTTAGCTCATGACTTTGTGAGTTTATGCACTTTTTGTTTGTGTTCCAGCAACCCTGTGCACAGCGGATCAGTTTCAGTGCAGAGACGGATCATGTGTGTCAAACTCCAGTCGCTGTAACCAGGTGCTGGACTGTGAGGACGCCAGTGATGAAATGAACTGCTGTAAGTTTGTTTATTAATTCATTCATTTATTTACATGTAGATGAATAATAATATTCAGCCTTTTGCTTAAAGTTCAGACTTGGATTAGTAAATGCACCTGTGACATGCTGTTGATAACAAAAGACGGTAATACATTAGATTAGGGAACACATTCACTATTGGCTAAGAGTTTTCCCTCAGTACACTCCTAATTTGCTGCTTCTTAATAGTAAGGTAGTTGATAAGTTTAGGTATGGAGTAGTGTTAAGGGATCTAAAATATGCACATGCAGAATAAAGCATTAATTTGTGTTTTTTGAGCAGGGTTGGGAAGGTTACTTTTAAAATGTATTTCCTTACAGATTACAAAATACATCCTTAAAATATTTTATATAGTTTGTAACATATTTCATTAGATTACTCAAGTTTAGTAACTTAATCTAAATACTTTGGAATGCTTAAGGTAAGGAGCCTTTTAACTTTGATGTCTTGTTTTTGTTAACCACCTCTAAATAAAAATGGGTGGCATGAATGCATTTAAATCAATTATAAATTCATAAATAATATTATGAGATTGTTTTAAATATGACATCTTGAAAACACTGAAACATTGAAATAATGGGGGGGGGGGGGCTCGGGGGGTTTTCTGCTGTGGATGTATTTTGAAGGCAGTGGTTGCATTAAGTGCAAATAGCAATAGACTATATTTACACTATGTAAAAAGTATTTTACAGATATTTGGCAGATATTTGCACCTCAATGTTGTAGTACATTATAAAACAGTATGCAATAATAACCCTACCACTATACCCCAAAAACACTTTATTATTAAATACCCATGAGGCACTTTATTTCCACTTTTTGAATATTTCCTTTATTTTTATTGAAAATAAACGCCTTTCTGATCTGATATGTGATGGGAAAAGGGAGAAGAATGTGAGTTGAACAAGTTTGGCAAAAGGCAGATTCGAACTCGGGTTGATCGCGTAAAAAGTTTATCGTCACAGGTCTTTTCCCTACGCCACTGCAACTGTTATTGAATATGCTTATTTTTAAGGATGCACCGACATTTTCAGTTTTCAGCCGAAAGAGAAAAACTGCTGAAAATATATGGCGCACTGCACCACCCAGCAGTATTCAGTGCGCAGGTTTCACTCTCCCTCTAGGTGTTGTCAGTGCATTGTTTGACGCTCCGCTCAACCAAGTCTGCTCAAATAACACGCCGACAGGAAATTTAGTTTACTTGTCCCTGTTTGCAGTAGTGCTGCTGTGCTGTAACATGGCAACACTGGTAAAATGACGCTATGCTCTGCTCACATGCTCTGATAATAATAGTTTTGTAGGACTATACATTATTTGGATAATTAGTAAAAAAAAAAACCTTATATCTGATTATGTTGCATAGAACTGAACAAAAATAATATATTGATATTTAATATTAACATATTTTCTGTCCAATTTTATTGTGTTACTTTGAATAAAAGTGTGGTTATTTTATACATATTTTGTGTTTTAAATACTTAACTGTCACATGTCATTCAGTTTGAACTTTGTTTTCTTCATGCACCGTTCCCCTTCATTGAGTTAATTGTGTCATTCTGTTCAGGTGTGTGTAATTAATTATCCTTGTTTGGTCTGTGTATTTTAGTTCCTGTGTGTTCATTTATAGTTTGTCCGGTCTCATCAACATCAGCGTCTGCGTTTATGCTACCCTGTGTGTTGGATTAAAGACTTTATAAACCTTCTTCTTCATTTTCAAGTGTTAGCATTGTAGCTGTGACAGAAGACTGGACCCCAAAAAACGACAGAAAGAATGGTGTGATTTAACCCGTTTTTATTTTGTTAACTTTTGTTAATTTTTTTCCATTATGGATCACTTTGCCACTGTCCACCTGCTCTGCCTTGAGCAGGGGTACCGCTCCCTCGAGGAGCATGTTGAGGAATTCCTTGGTCTCGCCCATCAGACCACTTTCCCGGATGACTGCCTGTGCTCATTCCTGCACGCCGGACTGAACACCGGCACACAAGTGCAGGGTCCTCGACATACCTGTCAACACTCCCGTTTTTCCCGGGAGTCTCCCGTATTTCACACCCATCTCCCGCCCCCCCCCCCCTCTCTTTTTTCTCTCGGCCCCCCTCCCGTTTTGTTATTTCTCCCGGAAAACTCCCGCAATTTGTATGGCCCTACCTCGTTATATGAATAATCACATCAATATATTATTCCAAGGTTGACCAGTTGCCAGATCTTGTATGAAACGCATCCTACTCACACAATAGACAGATCATACAATTTTGAAACCATTTGTGACCTCAACCTGGCAAGCTAGAACTCAGTTGCACTGTTGATATCTGTGCATGTAGACGGGGGAAGTTGAATCAATCATCCCTAGTAGAAATGGCATTAGAAAGCTCAGGTGGTGCTACGGCGAAAAAAAACAAAATATAGCTGCAAATTCAACCACAGCTGGACGGAGGAATTCAATTCAATTCAAGTTTATTTGTATAGCGCTTTTCACGATTGACTCTAGCCGCTGCATTATAAGGAATATAATTTCTTATCGCAAAGCAGCATTGACAATTCCCACGCTTTTTGCAAAGTGTGTCGCACTTATTTTAGTATCGGACACGGTGGGAAAAATGAACGCAGCACAGTAAATCACAATGCCCCAAACCCGCAGTCGGAGAACCAGAGCCCACCGTGACTGAAGAGCCATCGCGAGAAGAAGCGACTGAGCCTGCCATCGCCCTGGAGCCTGAGCCGATTGACGCATCTGACCAGGTGTGTGAGCCGACAACAACGCACATGTCGAAGGGAATTCTCGTGGAACACAAGGGTATGAATGCGAGCCCCTCCTACCCTCCCGCCACTGAGAGTGAGTGTTTACTTGACTTGGACACTGTTTTTCAGTTTGGAGAGTTCGAGACTTTGCTTCCCCTAAGCCTGCCTGATTCTATTCATCTGTCTGATTCGCTGGTCCCTCCCAGCCTCCCTCTCCCACCTCCTTTCCAAACTGCCCTAAGAGACTTTTTCTTTTTGCTTGGTTTTTGTGTATTTCTGCAGTCTCCTCAGTCCTCAGCCACTCCTGCTGTCTAGTCATCTCCATCCCCAGTCAGTTCCTCTATTTCACCTCCTCTCAGTGGTGGGGCTCCATCTCAGGACAGCCGGGAGTCTTTGTCTCCTGGACCTGAGGAGCCCGTGGCTCTGCCTCTGGCCTCGGATGGCTCCGCTCCACCTCATCCCGCCGTCCTGACTCCTGCGCCTGCACAACTCCCACCCTCGATTCCGGCGTGGACTTTCGGCCTCTGTGGGCTTTCTCGGTCAGTCGGCTCCACCTTGGTCAGACTTTGCCACACCTCCACTGCAGACTTGCGGGCCGTCAGCTGCTCACCGGCCCTCCACCCCTTCGGCTACAGCCCGCTCCGCCCTCCCTCAGGCTCCATCTCCTTCCTCGGTCGCTCCAGCTCTCACCCTGGCCTCTGGATCCCCACCTACATCTCGGGCGATCGTCGCTACTACTCCGTCCAGCCACCTGGATCCTCCTCGGAATCGCTCCACCTCCTCGGCACTTTATCTGCGCTGTGTGCTCCACCTCCATCGTTGTCGTCAACTCGTCATCGTAGTCTAATGGTTAGAGAGTCGGTCTTGTAAACCGAAGGTTGCGAGTTCAAGTCTCAGGTCCGGCAGAAATTGTCGGTGGGGGGAGTGAATAACCAGCGCTCTCTTCCACCCTCAATACCACAACTGAGGTGAGACCCTTGAGCAAGGCACCGAACCCCCAACTGCTCCCCGGGCGCCACAGCAATATGGCTGCCCACTGCTCTGGGTGTGTGTGCAGAGCACAAATTCTGACTATGGGTCACCATACTTGGCCACACGTCACTTCACTTTCACTTTCATCCCATGGTGGTGTGTGTTCCCATCACACATTTGCTCCTCCCTCCAGCAACGCCACCATGGAGCGTAGTCCTGGCTGTGGCCTGGGTCTCCTGCTCAAGGCTCCTCTCTGGATTTTGTTTGTCGTCCTCCTCCCGAACCTCCTCCTGCATCTCTCTGCTGGAGTGCCTGCCCTTCACCATCTCCTCATCCTCCTCGCCGCATCATCTTTCTCTCTGGGAAGGGGGTCATATGTCACATGTCATTCAGTTTGGACTTTGTTTTCTTCATGCACCGTTCCCCTTCATTGAGTTAATTGTGTCTTTCTGTTCAGGTGTGTGTAATTAATTATCCTTGTTTGGTCTGTGTATTTTAGTTCCTGTGTGTTCAGTTCTAGTTTATCCGGTCTCGTCAATGTCAACATCTGCGTTTATGCTACCCTGTGTGTTGGATTAAAAACTGTATAAACCTTCTTCTTCTTCTTAGTGCGTTTATTGTTAGCAGCGTAGCTGTGACAGTAACGACGTTACATGTATTTTGTTACTCCCCAACCCTGTTTATAAGTACTGATAAACAGCCAATATTCTAGTAATATGCATGCTAATAAGCAACTAGTTAATAGTGAATAGTGTTCTCAAAAAGACAATGTTACCAAACGTGTTACCAAAAAGACAATAATTTTAACACATCCCTCAGTTCATAAAAGCGAACAGCTGACATATTGTAATAAACTGAAATAAATCTGTATTTATCATACTTTTGTAAAAGTTTATCCATAACCGAAATACACATGGTAGCAAAATATTTCTTGAATGTTGTACATACTGTTCTATTGTTTCTTAAGCATTTGTCTTATGTCTTGTTTTTCAGTGGTCTCTGATTGTTCCAGTTATTTCCGTCTGGGTGTGAAAGGCTTCACCTATCAGCGGTGTGAGTTCACTACGCTGTGTTATGCTCCATCATGGGTCTGTGATGGCGCAAATGACTGTGGAGACTATTCAGATGAGAGAAACTGCCCAGGTGAACACAAGGGTACTTCAGCTGTGTGCTGCATTTTAGACCCTGTGAAATGGGTGTCTTTCCTGGTCCCTTTTTTCTGGCTTTTCCTTTTCAAGCAATGAAAATAAAATCTTTTTAAAAAATATTCACATTTTTATTGAAATCTCTGAATTTTAGGCTATTGGAAATCTGAGCACAGTTTAAGATATTTGCTTCCTGAAATCTCCTCTGAAACTCTAGAAAAGACATATTTCTGAGATGCAGAGCATTGCTCTCCATGTAATATCATCACTGTCTATCAGAAAGGATAGTTATTAAACAGGTCTTATTTGTTATTGTTGTTTTTTTTCTTCATTTTTGGCTGGATAGCCATTTTCAACTGATGTTTAAGAATGGAAATTATGTAATAGAATGTATATATATATATATATATATATATATATATATATATATGTGTACACTTAAAGAAATAAAATATCTCACACAGCCTCAAATTCTACTCTTTTGTTTCTTTTCACTCATCAGATAAGAAAAAGAGAAAGTGCCCGTCAAACTTCTTTGCTTGTCCCAACGGTCGCTGTATCCCTATGAGCTGGACCTGTGATAAGGAGAACGACTGTGAGAGCGGAGATGACGAGGCGCACTGTGGTGAGTTACACGTGTGTTTGTATTTTTGTCATCATGGAGACTTATACTGTCCTCTAACACTTCACTACCCCTAATTTTTGCCATTTTCATTTGCACATTATTTATTTAGCATTATTAATAAACATATAGTATGTTTATTAAGCAGCTCTCCTCATGGACGGTTGGCTACTCCTTAAATTTAATATTCAAAATGGGGACATACTGTAGATTTGATTGTTTTTATGTAAAGCTCAATAAAATAGACATATCCTAACCTAAAACCTAAAAAACAAACTAGGATAAAAAGACAATTTTAGGGTGTATATATATATATAAAAAAACATTATTTATTAATGGAAAAACAGCATGAAGTGATTAAAATTGTAATTGTATTAATTCAAAACAAGATGAAATAGAACATTTTAAAGTGTAATGAATAGCATGACTAAAGAATCACAGAGAGTAGTAACAGGCAGATTCAGACAAAAGGAAAACCAGAATCCAAATGCACGAAGTTGAATAATAATAATAATAATACAGAAACCAAGAAAACAGAACTATATACTAACTTAACATACTTAACTGTATGCATTGTTTCATTGTTCTCTGTTTTTTTTGTAAGTGCTTTAATACGCTTTCTTTAAAGAGATTATGTAAAATAAATTATTGGTCACACTTTAGTTTGGGGACCAGTTCTCACAACTAACTAACTATTAACTAGGACTTTTGCCTCAAACTCTTAATTTGCTGCTTATTAATAGTTAGTAAAGCTAGTAGTTAAAGCTGCAGTCCGTAAGTTTTGCCTCTTTGTCGCCATATCTGTTTGAAAACTTGGAATTGCAGCTGTGTGCAGAATTATCTAGCTTGCGTGGGTTGTGAGTCGGCTCGGCTGCAGCGCGGATTAATCTAATTGAGGAGTATGTGTGGCAGTCAGTCACCGCACCGCATACTCTTCGAATTTCATATTAAGAAATTCTTTTAACCCAAAAAGCAAATTATGCTCCCTTCGAACTGGTTTTCTTTAAAATAAAAATCTTTGTAATCCCAAGCTATCTGTAATCAGAAACACATTTATAACTGTAACATTTCATAAACACATAATCCTTTCTGAATTACAATCCGTCATCAAAATGATAAATTTAATTATTCTGGCTGCTGTGAGAAAAGGCTGAACACTGGCTGGTTATGTACTTGCTCAAATATTGATTTCGGATCATTTTTAACCAAAAAAAGTTACGGATTGCAGCTTTAAGTTTAGGTATGGTGTGGATTAAGGGATCTAAAATCTGTTAATACAGAATAAACCATTAATATGTTCTTTATAAGCATTAATAAAGAGCAAACAACCAGTAATATGCATGCTAATAAGCAACTAGTCAATAGTGAGAACTGGTCCCTAAACTAAAGTGTTACCAAATTATTTTATATACTTAATATATAATAATTATTATATATATTTATATACTTTATTAGTACTAGGTTTATTATTTTTAAACAGAAACTGAACTGAATACATATCAAGAGTAAACATGATGCAAGTCAACATTACAAAACCAAAAAACTCTTGTTATGTATTCTGTGTCTTTGTGCTTTTGTTTCGTAACACCAAAGGCATTTATAAACAATTATTCATTTTTCCAAATGAGGTTTTGTCAGATTTATATCACTTTAGGGGGAAATTTTGTTCCCAGCTGTGCACGGTTCATTTAAGGTCAGTCTTTTAAATGTGTTCTTTCTGCAAGAATCTTTTGAATAATTAACTAACGGATCGTTTAATGATTCTGCTCAGATAAGTTCTGCTCAGCGACGCAGTTTGAGTGCGGGAATCATCGCTGTATTTCCAGCAGCTGGGTGTGTGACGGGGCGGACGACTGTGGAGATGGAACAGATGAGGACAGCAGATGCAGTGAGTGCTGATCCTTAAAAACAGCATGAAATAGGACATTTTAAAGTGTGACTGATGAATCACAGAGAATACGACCACAGACATTTATCAACATAATGAATGATCAACATTGTTTTCTAAGTTGCTGAATCATGTGTGTTTTTAACTCAGAGAATAAAACGTGCAGTGCAGACGCGTTCCACTGTCCGGATTCACACAAGTGTGTCCCGCAGCGCTGGGTGTGTGACGGAGACAGAGACTGTCCGGATGGAGCTGACGAGAGCTTGAAGGCCGGCTGTGGTGAGCGCTCAAATACATCATTTGTTTTGGTGCAAATACTGTGCAAATGACTCGGTAAACATGTCTGTGTGTATTATTGTTTCTCTTTCGCTCAGTGTTCAATAACACGTGTAAGGCGGGAGAGTTCATGTGCCAGAACAGACAGTGTATCCCCAAACACTTTGTGTGTGACCACGACAACGACTGCGGCGACGGCTCTGATGAGTCTCTGGAGTGCGGTATGTTCATGATTACTCCAAACAAAGATGATTGTGAGATGATTATCTCATAATTACCAAATAATGAGATGAATTATGGCAAATGATTTGTAAGATGTCAATACTTGACTCTCACTTGAATTATATCAAGACTTTAGTCAAATGAAACAAAAGCAAGTACAGAAGAATTAGAATTATTCAGATTATGTGTGTATATATATATATATATATATTTAAATTCTCTCTAATTGCACATGATTTAAATTTACAATACAGTATATCGCCTTCTATAAGGTATGTTCACACTAGACATTCACAAAGGAAGTAAATGCAGGAGAAGAGAAATTAAAAAAAAAGCCCTAGACCATGACATCATATCCTCCTGGCAGACTTATTATCCTAATAAAAATATCCTAATAAAACTAAAAGCATTAAATAATAATAATAATAATAATAATAATTAAAATTACTTTAAATAAAATAAACATTAACTGAAATAAAATATATTTAAAAAACTTATTTCAGCTTGTTGCCAAAACAGCATTTCTCATTTTTTATTTAAAGTCGAAGCACTAAAATAACTAAAAGTAATGAATAGAAATGTATAAATACCATATAGACATATTAAAAATAATAATAAAATGAAAAATAACAAAATAATAAAAATGACAAAAACAAAGTTACTAAAACTTTAATTAAAATTAAAGTGGAAGCAAAATATAAAATAAAAATCTTCAAAATTCAAAATCTTAACAAAACCTATAATAGTATATCAAAATAACACTGACTTTTGTTAATATCTTGTTGCCGTGTCTGATTTTTTTTTGCAGTGTGACCACACCTTAAGACATTATTGTTAAGACTAAACTAAGGCTGTGTCCACACGAAGCCAGAGCTTTCCCTATCCGATCTTTTTTTTCCCATCGTCTCAAAAAATATCTGCGTCCACATGAAACCACAAAACCGACACAAAACGATGTAGTATACATGCCAGACCAGCATGTGGTGCTGTAATTCTGCCACA
>NW_015647962.1:23638-30241 GCF_001515625.1 Sinocyclocheilus rhinocerous
CGCGGTATACAAACGAACATGGAACAATACATTTATTAATCTGTGTTAATGTTAGTTAATAAAAAGACAATCGTTCAGTGTTTGTTCATGTTTTTGTTGCTGTTACGTCACATAGCGGTGTCTGACTGGGGGCGAGACATGGGCTGATGACGTCATCGTTTCAGAAAATATACGGATTCGCTGTCCACGCGAAAACACAAGGGCGGCGTTTTCAAATTTATCCACTCTGGCGCCCGGTTTAAAAAAATATCGGTTTCACTCTCCCAAAACGCCGGATCCGTGTGGATAAAACGCCTATACGATACAAAATGTATGCGTATACAGCTAAATGCGTCTCCGTGTGGACGGGGCATAGAAGAAGTAAGGGATAATCCATGGCTAGCTGTGCATTTAATGGTTTTAATGCACACCTGCCAGCCAATCAGAATCGAGAATTCAGACAGAGCATGGCATAAGAGAAAATAAAACATCAGGGAAGCTATTTTACTATTTTGGTACCCATCACTACAGAAGTGCATGTTTTTAATACAAACGACTTCGCGCTATCGTTTGTGATCATGGGTCTGTATTTGTCTTTGTAGAGTATCCTGCATGTAAGGCCAATGAGTTCCGCTGTGATAACGGCCGCTGTCTGATCCAGAAATCCTGGCAGTGTGACGGAGAGTTTGACTGTCACGATCACTCAGACGAAGCTCCCAAAAATCCTCACTGCAACGGTCCTGGTATGAATCCAACAGTCCATCTATTCAACAGTCTATGTGGCTTCATGCTACCAAAGTGTGAAGGATGTCTAAAAGAACAGAGAGCGTTTGGGACGGGGCCAAACTAGTTCTGAGTCACAGCACAATGCAGACGAACTAATAAAATATACCACATCAAACTGAGTATCTTTGAAACGGCTTTAGAAAGCAGTGTCCTAATGGATACAGTAGAGTCCTGCAGTGCATTTAACGGTTCTTTCTCTTCTTCCTTAAAGCAGAAAAGAAATGTAATGACACGGCGTATGCATGTGGGAACGGTAAATGCATCAGTGAGACGTTACTGTGCAATCACAATGATGACTGTGGCGATGGGACGGATGAGCTGAACTGCTTCATTAATGAATGTCTGAACAGTAAACTGAGTGGCTGCTCTCAGCTGTGTGATGACCTGAAGATCGGATTCAAGGTAAAGATTTTAGATCATCTTAATGCCTGTTTCCTCCCTTAGAAATGGCGATGTGGAACTTTGTTTGTTTATTTGATTTGCCTATTGCACTGCCAGTAATTATTCTCTTCATCAGTATCACAAAACACAAAAAAATATTTTGTATTATGAATATCTGAACATGCAACATGTCAAAAAAAAGAACAGAGAAAAAAAAAAGTTTTATTCCAGTTTCTTGCATTATGTTTTTATGAATGTGGGTAAGTTTCATAAAAAAGCAACATTTTGAACAAAAAGCTGAGAAAATCACATTTTTATCAAAGACTATGTCTGGATTGGATTCAGAATGATGATCAAAACTTAGATGGAATAGATCGCTTCCATCAACACTCACAAAGCTTCACAGTCCTAAACCACTTCCTGAGTCGACATTTCATTCAGTAACGTTAGGCAGTTTTGATCTATATGCTGTTTAATGTTTGATGATTGCGTTATTTTACATATGCATCAGCTTACATTCGCGATCGCTTGTTTCTGCTGCTTCTTCACGGTTTTGATCCAGACATTCAGTACTCTTTCAGAAAATGCATAATAGCGCCTCCCAGTGCTTGAAGTGGGCCGGGCCTTGAATGCAAGCGGAGTGTGTGGGGCGCGAGAGCATGTCAGGGGAGGCGCGCATAGTAGAATAATAATTCATTATTGATTACTAATTTGAATCAGTACTTTATAACGAAAATAATATCTTAAAATGAAAAGAAGCAGGATTTTGCGATCACATCATTTTAAACCGGTAAACTCCTGGAAAGTCCAAGGATCCAGTAAACGAATTCAAACAGTAAGTTCAAAACAGCGCTAATGCAGAGAAAACACGGCCGATTTCATCAGCGATTGCGGAGAGAATAGTGACTTTTGTCCAGATGTCAGTAAAATTATTCTTTTCAGCGTGTATTTGGCTTAAATGCAAGAGTGTTTTATAATGATCGCTGATTATGCGGTGGTCAGAGATTTAGCGATTCTGAATCAAGCGGCAACCTCCCGCTCTCTCTCGTGAAACCAACACGGAAGTGACTTAAACTGTAATTCGTCAACTGGCTGCTAGAGGCTGGCTGCAAAAGGGAGTCAATCCCATTGACACCCCATGTTAAAATGCCCAACTTTACAGCAGAAAAAAACAGCAACCAGCTCCCGCCTCTTTGCCCATTTTCGATAATCGATATTTGATTCGAGTGATGCGCGGTGACGCGCTGCCAAGATGGCGACGGCCGGCTCCGCCCACTTTGAGCTTCAAAAACGCTCTTTAGAAACCTACGGGTGACGTCACAGACACTACGTCCATGTTTTTTTTACAGTCTATGTTCTGAATGGATCCGTATAGTAGTAAAGACAGGCGATTTAGTGGTCTTTGGCGTCTCCCTGTGGTCCCGTTTGGTATCGCAGCTTGACTTGTGCTAATTTGTATTGAAAACTTTTATTTAATTATTGATTGATTGATTGTGGCACTATACATACATTGTGAATTATTAAAAAGTACTTATTAATTTAATATAAATAAATAAATAGGTATTAATAAAATAAATAGGTAAATAAATAGTACCAGCACTTCTTTTTTCCCACTTCAAGCCCTGCCGCCTCCTATCGTATAACAGCGAAAACATGGAAAGCTGGAAAACTCCGTCAATGCTCTTATTTCCAGAGAATATATATGTGTGTGTGTGTGTATGTGCATATTTTTTTTAGGGCTGTCAACGTTAACACATTAGCGCATGCAATTAGTTCAAAATTTTTTAACGTGTTACAATAATTTAACACAATTACTGAAGCACAATTTCTATTCTAACCTTTTAACTCGATTTTGCTTCTCTGTTTACGATCAGATAATTTTAAGCCGCTAAACTCCGGGAAAGTGCAGTGATCCAGTAAGCAAATGCATTCAAACAATCAGTCCAAATCAGTGCTAATGTAAAGAAAACCAGAGATGGCAGAGAGAATAGAGACTCGCGTTGCGTTTTCAGTGAATTATGCTTCGAGCTCTGAACAGACCGCTTGTATGATACACAAACTACATTTTCTCGGCTGGATAAAGCAAACCAGCTTCTCTCTAGTAAAGGTTTGTTGGTTAAGGATTGCAATCAAGGTAAAGATGATGCAGTGACATACAGGAGTCGTACAGTAAGCACCGTGAGTCTGATATACTGAGCGCTCTTGACGCACAGATCATACATTTTACTTTTGCCAGGACACATTTTAGTACATCCACGTTGTTTCCACACACATTAATGATATAATGTTTTGATTTGTCATGTGTATGTTGCTGTGTTTAGTCATTCTGAATGGATCCATGTGCTGGTGGGTACATGCAGTCAGCTCAAGGCTGAGGTTTAGGGTTTTTTAGGCATCTCTATGTGGTCCTGTTTGGTATCGCAATTTGATTTGTCTATTGTACACATACTATACACTATACATTCTGAAAAATATTTTTCATTATTATATTTATTTTTTTATTTTTTATTTTTTAATGTGTGCTCTGCTGTGCACAAATGTATCAATTATATGGACTTCTTATATCATTTGGTTCTTTGGTGTCCTTTTGGAGTCTCCCGAGTGTCCTTTTTTTTGTAAAGACATCTAAATTTATCTTGAAATAAGCTTTCAGAAAATACTGTTTTGTAAGAATCACCCTTCAATCTTTCAGTTTACTTTGCTGGATACAGTAAATAATGACAAAATGAATTTGTTAAACAAGATAACTGGTATATGCTTTATTTCATGATAAGTATGTGATTAATTGTGATTAATCACACAATCTGATTAAAATTTTTTATCTATTGACAGCCCTAATATATTTATATATTCAATTACGTTTACTTTACTTCATCCTTTTTTTTTTGCTTGTTGTTTTGCCTTGTGCTTTGTGTATTTTGTATTGTTTGTTTTGTATTAATTTACCCATATTCTGAAAATGAATTTCATATATTTAGATTTATAGTTTGGGTGTGAGACAAGGGTATAACAATGAAGTCTACAAATAAAAAGCATTTGAAAAGTAGGAAAAAGACTTTATTAGCAGAACTTTGGTCCCCAGGGAAAGAAGAAATGTTCCTTTGTTGACTCCTTTATATAAATGCAGTCAACACTGTGAAATCATAAAATGAACAGGTATCACAATCCGATACTTACCGTTCTTATGTGTTTCTCCCTCCAGTGCAGATGCCGCCCTGGCTTTAGACTGAAGGATGATGGGAAGACCTGTGTAGATGTGGATGAGTGCTCCACGACGTATCCCTGCACACAGCACTGCATCAACACTCACGGCAGCTTCCGCTGTGTGTGTGTGGACGGCTTCCAGCTCAGCCCCTCCGACCCCACTGTCTGCAAGTCCACCTCCGGTATGAGTCAGACGGCCAATCTGTCCATTATAGTTACGCACAGGACATCTGGCCATGTTACATTGTAGGATGGTTCAATTAGATCAGGGTTTCTCAAATGCTTGTGAAAATATGAAAAGTACACTTTCCAAAGGAATTCACCACTGGATTTGCCATTTGCAATGTTGATCCATCGTTATAAAAAAGCATTCAGAATTTAGTTACAAATCGTTCACCTTTTAAATAAGTGTCCTGTTCTGTTGTTTCTTTTTTTACTTTAATATGTCTTCATTTTCTCTCACTTTACTGTACAGACGAGGAGCCGTTCCTCATCTTCGCTAACCGGTATTACTTGAGAAAGCTCAACTTGGACGGCTCAAACTACACACTTTTAAAGCAGGTATGATTTGACACTAGTTTTTCAAACTCTGTACCATAACATTTCATTCCAGTTGTTTGCCTGGTTCCTCATGAATGATTGCTTTCCCAGGGTCTGAACAACGCTGTTGCGTTGGACTTCGACTACAGGCAGCAGATGATCTATTGGACAGATGTGACGACTCAAGGCAGTATGATACGACGCATGCACATCAACGGCAGCGACGTTCAGGTGATTTGCATGCAACTCCGTTGTTTTGATTTTATTAAAGAAATAGTTCACCCAAAAACGAACGTTTGCTGAAAATGTGCTCACTCTCAGGCTATCCAAGATGTAGTTGAGTTTGTTTCTTCATCGGAAAAGTTTTGGAGAAATGTAGCATTTCATCACTTGCTCACCAGTGGATCCTCTGCAGTGAATGGGTGCCGTCAGAATGAGAGTCCAAACAGCTGATAAAAACATTACAATAATCCACAACTAATCCACACCACTCCAGTCCAGCGAAAAGCTGCATGTTTGTAAGAAACAAATCCATCAAGACATTTAAGTTTAAAGCATTGCTTCTAGCTAAATATGAGTCCTATATCCATAATATTGCTTTCTCCAGTGAAAAAGTTATCTTGCTTGAATCAGGAGAGAAATATGCACAGGTCAAGCACTGATTATAAGCTAAAAGAGTCCAAAACAGCTCTAAACAAACATGTCTGTGTATTTTGATGTGAGAGACAATATGGGATGGACTTTTTCACTGGAGGAAGCGTTATGTAAGGAATAATTGACGACAGGCCATTTAATTATTAGAAAATATTGCACGCCCTTCGCAGAGTGGCCGTTACACCTCGGGTGTGCATTATTTTCTAATAATTCAATGGACCGGAGTCAATTATTCCACTTATACTTGCCACGGTGTGCTACTGTGAGGAGCTTGGAGACGAGGAGTGGAATTCAAACATATAGGTTTTAATAATATCCAGGGAACAAGGAAAACACACATAGCAAGGGTAGACATATACACCACAGGAATCACACGTAGGACACGGGGATAGACGAGCAATACTGGCCAGGCAACGAGGGGCAGAAAAAACTTTAAATACACTGAAACTAATGGGACACACCTGGGAACAATGGAACAGAACGGGGAACACCTGGAACAAATGATAACACAATCAGGACAGAAACAGGAAGACCAAATAAGGAAATAATCATAACATGGAGCACGTGGGGGAAGGAAACACACACAGACACGGAACAGAGTCTGACAATACTATGGTTACCACCAGTGTTGGTGAAAGTTACTTTTAAAAGTAATGCATTACAATATTGCGTTACTCCCTAAAAAAAGTATATCCAGGGAACAAGGAAAAGACACATAGCAAGGGTAGACATATACACCACAGGAATCACACGTAGGACACGGGGATAGACGAGCAATACTGGCCAGGCAACGAGGGGCAGAAAAAACTTTAAATACACTGAAACTAATGGGACACACCTGGGAACAATGGAACAGAACGGGGAACACCTGGAACAAATGATAACACAATCAGGACAGAAACAGGAAGACCAAATAAGGAAATAATCATAACATGGAGCACGTGGGGGAAGGAAACACACACAGACACGGAACAGAGTCTGACAATACTATGGTTACCACCAGTGTTGGTGAAAGTTACTTTTAAAAGTAATGCATTACAATATTGCGTTACTCCATAA